>NC_040894.2:988307-1180807 GCF_900634795.4 Betta splendens | reverse complement strand
GTTTAAAAACAACTGCCTCGATGGGATTTTGGCCAAGTGAGATTATTTCACAGGAGCTTCTTAGTTTTTTGTTGTTGTTTATTACAAATATAATTTGTGTAGGACTGTGAAATATATGTAGTGTGCAATATGAGCTCCTAATCCCAAATGGAAATATGGACTCACCTCAGAAACAACAACCTCTTCATCTCAGATGAGGTTGAACAGAAAAGTAAAAGGCCTAAAGTGAACGCCGGAACGTGGCCTTTTCATTTCCAGTCGCCGAGGTTCTTCTGCAGATGGAGAGTGCGTGGGTTCTAGCTGAGTCAGAAGTAAACAGTTCTATTTATTCATGATGGCATTTGGGCAGAACTCGCTCTCAGCCGTGGACGCTTGGCTTCGGACCCGGCTGCTGTAATTGGCTGTTTGCTCGGAGCGCGACCGGGAGCTTCAGGACGGGGATTTTCCTTCACTCGAGGACAGAGAAACAGCGGCATCCATTTATTCATGGGCTGAAGCCGCCAGACGTGTGAGCGATGCAGTAACAGCAGCGCCTGTCGTCCCACGTCTCACTGTCAGAACCCACACGCGACAACAGACGGACAACACACGCTGGCTTGTTTGATATTGGAGCGTCTGTGTGCAGGCAGAAACGAGCTCATTGGATGAATTAAAGATCAGGAAGGTGGAGCTTCAGAAGCAGCGTGTCTGACGGAACCACAGCTGGAGGAGGAACCAACAGAACCGCGGACGGACCCGACTGATGAGCCACGCTTCCTCTGAACATCTGCAGCTCAGAGCAGGAACGAGCGCTCAGACGCTCCAGAGCTCAGCTTTCCTCCGTGTGCTTCAGCGACAACAGTCCTTTAACTCCAGCAGAACGTTCCAGTGTCCACACATACAGGCACACACAGACACCCCCCCCTCACACACACACACACACAGACACACACACACACACAGACCCCCCCACACACACACATACACATACACACACACACACACACACACACAGACACACACACACACACACACCACACACACACACACACAGACCCCCCTCCACCCCCCCCCCCCCCCCACACACACACACACAGACACCCCCCCACTCACACACACACACCACACACACACACACACAGACCCCCCCCCCCCCCCCCCCCCCCCCCACACACACACACACACAGACACCCCCCCACTCACACACACACACACACACACACACACACACACACACACACACACACACACACACACACACACACCTCCCGCAGCCCGGACCCACTTAAGATTCATGACTCGTGTCGTCCATTAAACAATGCGGCTTTTTGGTGGAAATTACAAGCCTGAAGTCACGTTGGGTCATTTAGGACGCAGACACGTCTGCAGTTATTATCTTTGAGCTGTTTGCTTTTTGTGCTGTCAATCTGCTGGACACGAAGAGCCTGAAGTGTTCTTAGGACTGAAAGCAGCACAGAGAGAATGGGATCAGCGGAGGAGGATGAGAGGAGGGGGGAGAAAGAGGAGCTTTGTAGCAGCAGCTTTATGAGGCTCTGTGTTCTCCATCCATCAGGACAAACACCAGGAGGAGGAGGAGGAAGAGGAGGAGGAGGAGGAAGAAGAGGAAGAGGAAGAAGAGGAGGAGGAGGAGGAAGAAGAGGAGGAGGAAGAAGAAGAGGAAGAGGAAGAGGAGGAAGAGGAGGAGGAGGAGGAGGAGGAGGAAGAAGAGGAAGAGGAGGAGGAAGAAGAGGAAGAGGAAGAAGAGGAGAAGGAAGAAGAAGAGGAAGAGGAAGAAGAAGAAGAGGAGGAGGAGGAGGAGGAGGAAGAAGAGGAGGAGGAAAAAGAAGAGGAAGAGGAAGAAGACGAGGAGGAGGAGAAAGAGGAAGAGGAAGAAGAGGAGGAGGAGGAGGAGGAGAAAGAGGAGCTTTGTAGCAGCAGCTTTATGAGGCTCTGTGTTCTCCGTCCATCAGGACAAACACTAGGAGGAAGAGGAGGAGGAAGAGGAGGAGGAAGAGGAGGAGGAGAGGAATCTGCGTCACGTTTGTCCCTGTTTTCCAGCTCACATGCCGCCGTCCACCACCACTCACTGGTTTCCAGTGGCTGCTGAGGCCTCGCCCGCTCCCTCCTGGTTTAACGTGTGCAGCTTCTGATGCCTTCAGCGCCGTCGGACAGGAAGTAACGGGACAGGAGCAGCTTCCTGTTTGCTGCTCTGACCCGACAAAGCGTAGAGTTACTGTTCATGTGTGTTCACAGCCTCCTGGCTTCGCTCTAGTTATTCATCTGGTTAATCAAGTCACTTAATAAAACCAAACAATCAAAAACAAAATAATTATTTTAAAAAATCTCTAATAGTTTTAAATAAAAGGAATGAAATGCTCTTTCTGTCACTTTAATGGACTGGACGTGTAATAATGAAGAGAACGTCCCTCACAGCTGATCTAACTACCGCACATCTGGCTGTGGTGGCCGGAAGGGGCGGGGCCAGACGGCTGCGGAGGGGGCGGGGCCAGACGACTGCAGAAGCGGCGTCGCCCTGGCAACACAACACTCGCCGATCCCGCCTCTTTAAACTTCAGACCACAGGCCCACATGTGTCCGCTTCTAAATCTGGCGCAGGCAGAGCACGCGTACAAAGAAGGGAAGGCGTCCGGGTCACGGGGCTCCAGGAAACGGCCCCAGCTCCGGGACGCGCAGAGGAGGCGGGCGCAGCGAGCTGCTGGAAAAGTTGACAAGAGACACACAGAGAGCTGGCGGTCCGACACCGACTTGGGCAGTGAAGGCCTCATGCAGCTCGGCAGCAGCAGCTCGAACCCACTTTAATCCTCCTGACGAACCTCGGCTCGGCTCGGCTCGGCTCGGAGCGGAGCTCAGCGGGACCCAAGAGGGAAGCGAGGGATGCGGAGCGTGGACTACGGAGGCAACATGGTGAGCGGAACCGAGCCGCGGAACCGAACCGCGGAACCGAGCCGCGGAACCGAACCGCGGAACCGAGCCGCCGAACGGCTGCACGTTCGGCTCTTTAGTTTACCGCTTATTTTGGGTCAGATGATGATTGTGACCTTTTCTCACTTTTGTCTCAAGTTTAAGGGGAAAAATGCAACCGATGCTCGTTTATTTACGGCGGCGCTGGAGCCGCTTAAACTCGATTCTAAGCCGTCTGTGAAAAAAGCTGAGCTTTACAGTGGGTCTAGGTTGGCGGCTGGGTGGTTCCGACCGCCCATTCCTCGTATCAGCCCCGGCAACTCAATTGGTTTCGACTACTTTGAGCCGCGGGGAACGCGCTGCTATAAATAAGTGACCGGACGCGCAGTGTGGTCGGTTCGGCCCGTCGGGTCCGGCGTCGAGCTGCGGAGGAGGGATCAGCGTCTGGATCAGAACTGATGTGAGACTGTGTTGAGGGAACTTGTCTCCAGTTGAAGCTCGGGGCTTTTTATTATTCAGGCTGGGTCCAAGTCTGGCCCGACTCTGGCTCTGGACTTTTATGGCTTCTGCAGATGAACGTGGTCACATTCCCACATAGAACAAATGTTCATCTGTTCTGTTTAATCTCTGAGTAAAACCTCCGTTAGGTTCGTGCTCTTTAAAGCCCACAACTCCAGCACTAACGGCCCAAAACGCGATTTAGTCTTCAATTACTTTATCAGATTGCACTAGTGAGGGCTTGTTTATGTCCAGGCAGAAACGTAATGAGAGCCCGCTTTTCCGAGGGATTTTACCAACTCAAAATTGCTGCCGCAGGATTTGAAAAAGGTCTCGTTATCCCAATTATTCTGACAAGATTTGCTGCCGACCTTCGCAGACAGACGGACCTGATTGCACCTACTGAGATGCAGCTGTTGGGTCTGTGAGGAGCCACGAAGCTCAAAGTTGCAAAACTAAAGTGTGAGAGTTGCTCCTCAGATGCTGAACAGAAGAGAAAGAGCTGCGATGATGTGTGTTTTCTGATCATCGTCATCATCGAGTCATAGAAAATGAGTGGCACCAGCAGCGCCTGGTCCCATTAGAGCAGTGGTGTTAGGTTTGAGGTCTGGGCTAGTTTTGGTTCATCTGGCCTTTGATCTCCAGCCTATTGCTTACAGTGAAAGCTGCGTAGCCGCGGTTGTCACGGTGACGACCGGTCCAGCTTCACCTTCGTCCCAACTGAACAGGCCATGGAGGGACTTACTGTAGCAGCGGCTCCAGCGTGGTGCTGACAGCCTCTGATCCGATCCGAGTCGCTGCCTGGCGCCGGCGCTGCCCACCTGCTGCTGGACCCGCTCAGCTGTCGCTCCACTGCCTTTATTTTGGGACACATGATTCAGACGTGCTTCAGCTGTCGTGTCTCTGGAGACGGTTAAAGATCACGAAGGGGCTCCAATGATGGTTAACCGGTCCGGTGTCCGGACCAGAACCCCGTGGACGGATCCTGCTCAGCTACTGACCCCTGACGTCTCCTTTTACTTTGACTGTTTAGTCTCTGAAGATGGCGTGAACGTGGTTCACGGTGAGAATGAAAGCGACTGTGTGATAGTGTAGATCTCATACGTCTTTGGTTTTAATTAAAGGTAACTCGGGTCATGAGTGTAGAACTGAGGTTCACTGAGCTCCGGCTGTAACTCGTGAAGCCGTCGTGTCCTTGAGTTCTGCACAAGGACCCGGTGAAGTTCTGTTTGTTGTATCATCATCGCCGATGGATGAATTTGTCTCTTTCTTGCTAATAATGAGGCTTCAGTTGCGTGTGAAGCGCTCTGCTGTTCACTGTGACCCGGTTCCACCCACTGAACTACACAGAACATTCCTGGAGGAGGAGGCTGCTTTTCATCCTCTGCAGCACAAACAGTTCAGTGTTGGCACCAGCTGTTTTGGAGCCACACTTCAGCTGAGCTGCGTTGAGATCATCGTTCTGCTCTGCAGCGACGCACACAGTGTGGTCGGTGACGGCTTCGCCGGCGTTTGCCCTCAGCGCGCTCCTTCAAAGGCTGATTAATAGCAACCAAGGAGAAGGCAGCGAAACGAGGAGGCTGTGAACATGTGAACGCGGAGGAGGAGGAGACGACAACAGTTGGTGGCGACTTGTAATTAGGCCATCAATCAGCTGCATCCGCAACACCACGCGAGCGGGCAGCGGCTGCTCGGAGCCTGAAACAGGAAGTGCCCTGAAACAGCGTGGCCGTGGCGTTCAAACTCGAGCCGAATCTCAACGAGCCGCTTTGTGCCGATGAGGCGTTAAGGCTCTAGCCAAACCTTAACGAGCTGCTTTGTGCAGTGAGGCGTTCAGGCTCTAGCCAAACCTTAACGAGTCACTTTTTGCAGATGAGGCGTTCAGGCTTTAGTCAAACCTTAACGAGTCACTTTTTGCAGATGAGGCGTTCAGGCTCGAGCCAAACCTCAACGAGTCACTTTGTGCAGATGAGGCGTTCAGGCTTTAGTCAAACCTCAACGAGTCACTTTGTGCAGATGAGGCGTTCAGGCTTTAGTCAAACCTCAACGAGTCACTTTGTGCAGATGAGGCGTTCAGGCTTGAGCTGAACCTCAACGAGTCACTTTGTGCAGATGAGGCGTTCAGGCTTTAGTCAAACCTCAACGAGTCACTTTGTGCAGATGAGGCGTTCAGGCTCAAGCTGAACCTCAGCGAGTCACTTTGTGCAGTGAGGCGTTCAGGCCCGAGTCAAACCTCTGGCTGCAGCAACGAGTCACTTTGTGCAGATGAGGCGTTCAGGCTCGAGCCGAACCTCTGGCTGCAGCAACGAGTCTTTTTGTGCAGTGAGGCGTTCAGGCCCGAGTCAAACCTCTGGCTCCAGCAACGAGTCACTTTGTGCAGATGAGGCGTTCAGGCCCGAGTCAAACCTGAACGAGCCGCTTTGTGCAGATGAGGCGTTCAAGCTCAAGCCGAACCTCAACGAGCTGCTTTGTGCAGATGAGGCATTCAGGCTTTAGTCAAACCTCAATGAGTCACTTTTTGCAGATGAGGCGTTCAGGCCCGAGTCGAACCTCTGGCTGCAGCAACGAGTCACTTTGTGCAGATGAGGCGTTCAGGCCCGAGTCAAACCTCAATAAGTCACTTTTTGCAGATGAGGCGTTCAGGCCCGAGTCAAACCTCTGGCTGCAGCAACGAGTCACTTTGTGCAGATGAAGCGTTCAGGCCCGAGTCAAACCTCAATGAGTCACTTTTTGCAGATGAGGCGTTCAGGCCCGAGCCGAACCTCTGGCTGCAGCAACGAGTCACTTTGTGCAGTGAGGCGTTCAGGCACGAGTCGAACCTCAACGAGTCACTTTTTGCAGATGAGGCGTTCAGGCGCGATTCAAACCTGAACGAGCTGCTTTGTGCAGTGAGGCGTTCAGGCCCGAGTCGAACCTCTGGCTGCAGCAACGAGTCACTTTGTGCAGATGGGGCATTCAGGCTCGAGCCGAACTTCTGGCTGCAGCAACGAGTCACTTTGTGCAGTGAGGCGTTCAGGCACGAGTTGAACCTCAACGAGTCACTTTTTGCAGATGAGGCGTTCAGGCGCGAGTCAAACCTCAACGAGTAACTTTTTGCAGATGAGGCGTTCAAACTCGAGCCTAACCTCAACGAGTCACTTTGTGCAGATGAGGCGTTCAGGCTCTAGCCAAACCTTAACGAGTCACTTTTTGCAGATGAGGCGTTCAAGCTCGAGCCAAACCTCAACGAGTCACTTTGTGCAGATGAGGCGTTCAGGCTTTAGTCAAACCTCAACGAGTCACTTTGTGCAGATGAGGCGTTCAGGCTTGAGCTGAACCTCAACGAGTCACTTTGTACAGATGAGGCGTTCAGGCCCGAGTCAAATCTCTGGCTGCAGCAACGAGTCACTTTGTGCAGATGAGGCGTTCAGGCCCGAGTCGAACCTCTGGCTGCAGCAACGAGTCAATTTGTGCAGATGAGGCGTTCAGGCTCAAGCCAAACCTTAACGAGCTGCTTTGTGCAGTGAGGCGTTCAGGCCCGAGTCGAACCTCTGGCTGCAGCAACGAGTCACTTTGTGCAGATGAGGCGTTCAGGCTCGAGCCGAACCTCTGGCTGCAGCAACGAGTCACTTTTTGCAGATGAGGCGTTCAGGCCCGAGCCGAACCTCTGGCTGCAGCAACGAGTCACTTTGTGCAGATGAGGCGTTCAGGCGCGAGTCAAACCTGAACGAGCTGCTTTGTGCAGTGAGACGTTCAGGCCCGAGTCGAACCTCTGGCTGCAGCAACGAGTCACTTTGTGCAGTGAGGCGTTCAGGCCCGAGTCAAACCTCTGGCTGCAGCAACGAGTCACTTTGTGCAGATGAAGCGTTCAGGCCCGAGTCAAACCTCAATGAGTCACTTTTTGCAGATGAGGCGTTCAGGCCCGAGCCGAACCTCTGGCTGCAGCAACGAGTCACTTTGTGCAGTGAGGCGTTCAGGCACGAGTCGAACCTCAACGAGTCACTTTTTGCAGATGAGGCGTTCAGGCGCGAGTCAAACCTGAACAAGCTGCTTTGTGCAAATAAGGTGTTCAGGCCCGAGTCGAACCTCTGGCTGCAGCAACAAGTCACTTTGTGCAGCTGAGGCGTTCAGGCTCAAGCCAAACCTTAACGAGCTGCTTTGTGCAGATGAGGTGTTCAGGCTCGAGTCGAACCTCTGGCTGCAGCAACAAGTCACTTTGTGCAGATGAGGCGTTCAGGCGCGAGTCAAACCTTAACGAGCTGCTTTGTGCAGATGAGGCGTTCAGGCCCGAGTCGAACCTCTGGCTGCAGCAACGAGTCACTTTGTGCAGATGGGGCATTCAGGCTCGAGCCGAACTTCTGGCTGCAGCAACGAGTCACTTTGTGCAGTGAGGCGTTCAGGCACGAGTTGAACCTCAACGAGTCACTTTTTGCAGATGAGGCGTTCAGGCGCGAGTCAAACCTCAACGAGTAACTTTTTGCAGATGAGGCGTTCAAACTTGAGCCGAACCTCAACGAGTCACTTTGTGCAGATGAGGCGTTCAGGCTCTAGCCAAACCTTAACGAGTCACTTTTTGCAGATGAGGCGTTCAAGCTCGAGCCAAACCTCAACGAGTCACTTTGTGCAGATGAGGCGTTCAGGCTTGAGCTGAACCTCAACAAGTCACTTTGTACAGATGAGGCGTTCAGGCCCGAGTCAAATCTCTGGCTGCAGCAACGAGTCACTTTGTGCAGATGAGGCGTTCAGGCCCGAGTCGAACCTCTGGCTGCAGCAACGAGTCAATTTGTGCAGATGAGGCGTTCAGGCTCAAGCCAAACCTTAACGAGCTGCTTTGTGCAGTGAGGCATTCAGGCCCGAGTCGAACCTCTAGCTGCAGCAACGAGTCACTTTGTGCAGATGAGGCGTTCAGGCTCGAGTCGAACCTCTGGCTGCAGCAGGCGCAGCTGAGGGCTGTGGAGCCCTGCTTACTTAAGACCCGGCGTTTAACGGGCTACATTCATTATGCATGGCCGCTGGTGCTGCAGTCACCGCGCATTGTGATGGATTAGGAGGTACACCATGGTACCGACGCTTTGTTCCGTGCACATGGAGCCCAATCCGTCCCCGAAGCTAAAGAAAGTACCTGTGAACACGTGTCCCCACCGACCAGCAGCGCGGTATTTTTAGTCCTCACAAAAGCCTTTAAGTACCACAGCTGCCCAGGCCCGGCGCCGTATTTACAGCTGGCGCCGTGCCTTCGGGTCTGTGCTCTGCTCCAGCTTTGTGCTCAGTCTCCCAAGTTGGGAAACCACGAAGATGAATCATCGGAGCCTTTTTATTTCTGTGCTCCTGAAAAAGACGGAGAGAAACGTCTTCGCTGGTTGGTGTGGGTCAGAAAAACGTGTGTGAGCAGCGAAGGCGTGAATCTGAATCTTCCTGAGCTGAAGAAGCGCTGACTCCACACTGGGCCCAGAGCGAGGACCAGGGCGTCTGCTGGAGCATTTACCTGGAGAGGACGTATGAGAGGACGTGGAGCTGTGGAGGAGAGCAGAGCTCTGCCTGCTCTTCATGAGGGGCTGCAGCTGCAGTGAAGGAGCAGTGGAAACACTGACCGGTCCTGGTTCGTGGTGGATTCGCCTCTTGGACATGGGTGTCGTCCTGCAGATTTCGGTTCTGGTGAACAGAGGCTCCTGTGAAACGAGCGGCACTGACCCGTGGCTCAGGTTGCTTGGCCTTAACGTGACATTTGAGTCATATCTGTGTCAGCGCTCTCGCGTGACAAGCGGTGCCCAAAGTCCTCATTCTGTCACCAGGCGCTGAAGCTGAACTTATTAGGCCATTGGTTCTGGAAACAAAGACAGAACGGTGACACCCATCCTCCTCTGAAGCTCCAGCTACATTTAAAAGGGATTTATTGGGAGTCATGGTTTAAAGTGTTTCCTCATTAGACAGGGATCACTTCACAGCCACCATGTGGGTACACTGTCTTCTAAAAATTACATTTGCATAATGGTTCTGCAAAAACCATTTTGGAAGGAGATGTAATTGCTGCCTTATGTTCAGTTACTATCAGCACACTGTTACAAATTAGCAAAGAACTGCGCAAGTGTCTTATTTAATATTAGTATGAATATTATTGCAGTATTTAATGCTCTATATCACAATCTCCGCAGAGCGACGGAGCAGAATCGAGAGGAAAGGTCGTAGTTAATAAACTCATCTGTGCTTCATGGTTTCAGCCACATCTGACGCAAAATTTGTCAAAATAAATGGGAAAATCAGACATTGTTCGTTCATTGAACGGTAACGGCTGCTCAGCTGCAGGATGGAGACCAGGTTGAGAATGTTTGAAGGACAGGGATTTGGTTCCAGGAACCTTGAGGGACTGAGGCCAGAAGCTGCTGCACCGTCAGAGTTCAGGTGATCAGACAGTAACGTTGAGCTCCGCCTGCTGCTGCTGCTGCTGCTGCTAATAAAGTGTCCTGGAACCTGATCATGAGGCGACGACCGTCTCCCTCAAACGTTTGCTCTTTGGCTTTGACTCTCTTTCATCTCCAACGTCAGTGTGAAGGTTGTGTGTTTTACGGTCTGTTGTCGTCTCCTTGGACTCTGCTCCGTTGCTGCTGTTGCAGCCTGTCTCTCTTTCTCTTTCTCAGTTTATCTCTTTGTCTCTTCCGCTTTTGTCTTTCATCTCTCTGTAGACGCAGGTTTTTTCTTTTGTTTCCCAGAGAGACTACAGCATGACTGATTGGCACTTACCATGAAAATTGTTGCTCTAAACCGTCCCAGACTCCCAGCAGCGCAGCCGCGTGCATACAAATGATGGCTCAATGTGCATCAGAGAAGATGGACAGTTGCAGCTGAGCACCTCTAGTGTCACCGTGGACGAGCGGCGTGTGCAGGAAATACCAACGATGTTTACCAGGAGCCATATTTATGGCGCAGAGGAGTCACACGTCCATGTGTCAGCTCCCAAAATAACCCGCGAAGGAGTTTAATGCAGGATGAGGTGACGTGCATGAGCGCCGCTCAGATGTCGACTGGAGAAAGGGAGGAGCAGCAGCGAGCTGATCCTGAGCTGATCCTGAGCTGGTTCTGACCGGGTTCTGACCGCGTTCTGACCGGCTGTCTCTGATCAGTGAAAACGTCCTGTGAGGTGTGGTTTCAGTCTGTGGAATTAAAAAAAACACGTTTGCTTTTGTTTTTGGGACCTGTTCATTTCTCTTCTGCTGCTTCTTTCAACCTCAGATTAGAATCCTCACGGAGGTGTCGCGACCTTTGACCCAGGTCCCCGCAGGATAAAAACAGGCTGAGGCCCAGGAGGTGAAACCCCCACAACAACTTCAGCGTCTGAATCTATTAATATCTGGACGTTTTTGGACACTTATCTGCTTAGTTTGAATCTCTCCTTTCTGTGGCAGTATTTTTTCCTGGTTCGGCAGAACCTTGATTTGTCTCCACTCTTCTGTGTCTGAAGTCTGTCATTGTCCTTATTATGTGGCGTTTCTGTGCAGCACCTAAGGGTCAGTGTTGCACAGGGGCTTTTTATTTGTCGACGCTCTGAAGCACTTTGGATGAAAGTGCTTTTCAATAAGAGCACTTCTGAAAAATAAATGAAACGAGCTTTCACGCAGGCGTCGCAGCGAAAGGTGCTATCGCTCGATACGTCGCCCGTTTTACCTCAGACTCCGCTCATTACGAATTGAGGACTGCCAACCTGTAATTAATAAGTGCTGGTTTGTTACCATGGTGATGGATTGCAGGCAGATGGAGGAGAAAGCGTTTTACATTCCAGGGGCAGAGCTGCACAGTCCACAGTGACGGGTCAGCGCTCCTCTGCGCTGCAGCTTATGTTACGACCACCAACCGCCTCTTCAGCGCCTTTAGTGGAGATCACAGCCCTGAGACTCAGTGGAGCCACACACACATGCCTTTTACTGTCACCTGGTCCGTCAGCGCCTTCCTCACCTGCAGGAGGCTCTGATAGAAAGCTTCAGAGCTGTTTGCTAAATGTGACTGATGGAGACTTTGTTCCTCAGATCCCCCGTTTTAAGCTGCAGACGTTGTTTTTGGTTGGTACAGACGCCGGCGGAGCTCGGACGCACACAGCAAACCGCTGTGGAGTTCCCCAGGATCTGCTCCTGCTCCTGGAACGCCGCCGGTGGCTGTGACAAATATTTGTTTACTGTGGTTCTGGAAAGACAAGTCGCCATCTGCTTGATCCACAGAAGATCCACAAGCGTCTTAGAAAAATCCCCCCACACTCGTGCAGTGGCTCAGATGCAGCTAATGGGCGGACGCCTAAGCCCTGTGTAATCCAATGGACCGGGCCGAGGGGAACGCCTCCCATCAGGGTGGAAGTCCTTCATGTGTGGCTGCACTGACTCCACCTCCAGCCCCTGTACGTGTACGAGGCGATTCCAGATAAAGCGTTGGTGCCTCACACCTGCTGTAAACGCTCCATTAAGACTGATGGGACAGTTTGTGTTGCTCACTCAGAAATGAGTCTGACTTTATTCCAGCTGCAGGACTCAGAGTTCTGCCTGCGGAACAGAGGCCGCTGCCGCTAAAACCCGTGCAGCGTGTTGATGCTCAGCGTATTTTAGATGGAGGTTCTGCTTTGACCCTCGTCACCGTTGACATGAATCCAAATGCAAAGCAGTTGTGAGAGTCTCTCAGAGCAAAGCTCAGCAAATAAAGTTATTGTTATTATTCAGCGCCATCACTCCCCTGGGACAGCGGGCGCAGTGTTTATGGTTCATGACACAGTTATGATGAAGATGTTAGCCTCTCACGGTGAGGGGGAGATAAAGGGGGGCGGGGGAGGCAGGGAGGAGCGACAGGCAATCTAGCATCACTGTCTCTGTGCTGCCATAAAGCCCGGCAGCGCGGTGCTGGCCTGTCACTGCCCGGACCGGACCGGACCGGACCGGCTCCCTTTCTCCTCCTCCTCCACTCTCCATTAAAGCAGAGCCAGTTTAATGTCTACACACAGATTAAACAGAAGGACGTACTACTGTAAAGTGAGAATGTTTGATGATGAGGCATCTCTTCTTAACTGTGGGTCCACGTGGACCTGGGACTGAAGCTGATCCGGTCGGAGGTGGTGCTGACCCAGCTGTGACTCGTCCTCAGGCGTGTTAAAGCCAGTCACAGCCTGATAGAACCTCTTGGCTGATGAAGTCGAGCTCACGGATCCGGCAGCGCTGCAGCAGCAGACACCTCCGCCTTCAGCCCGCTCAGCCTCCAGGACCCGGTCAGCCCGACTGAGGCCGTACCGACGGGCCCGTGTTGGTGCCAGTGGAGGAACCGGCTGGTGTTTACTTTGCTGCTGGTCTTGTAACTTGCGTTTGAAGTCAACATGTGCAGCAGCTTCTGAGAGTTCTGTTCCATCACTTCCTGTTGTGAGGAGTTGTGATGTGCAGATTGAAGACGTGATGCTGTTTGGGGACGGCTCTTCGTGCCTGAAGGCTTTTCTCTGCATCGACTGTTTCAATAAAACCTTCATTTTCTTCACACTTGTCTTTTTAATTAGTGTGTTTAGGGAAATGAAGTACAACAAAGACAGTTCAGATTAATCAGAGATGCATATTTGTGCCTGGACCCTGGATCCATCCGACAGCCTGGGGGAACAGATAAGTCCCAATGCTTGATCACACAAATTAAACTTTAAGACCCAGAGTATTAGAAAGGCGCCGCTGGGGCTGAGGCTGAGCACGGGGGCTCCTCCACGCAAACGCAACAGTGTTCACTGTTTGAGCTCCTTCCTCAGCCTGCGTCCCCTGTTCATCCTTTCATAAGCAGCTTCATGTTACTGAGCTGGTCGTCTCTGCCCTCAGTCACGCTCGGCCTCAGGCTCCACATCCGCCGCTGAACTGCGTGATGTAAAGGCTGCACCTGCACTGAAGCTCGGTGCTGATGAGGAGTCGCTGCTGCTTTAGCTCAGAGCCGGTTTCTCTGTCACGCGCTGCAGTAGCTGGATGACGAAGCCTCGTGTCTGAACTCATTACAGCTCCTTATTACATCTTTACTGACTAACTATGTGCATGGTCCCCGGAGGCGTCTGCTGCAGATGATTGATTGTAATAATGTCACATTTTTAATATTTTTTTGCCTAAATGCTTTGATTTTCAGATAAACATGATCTTGATCCTCAAACGTTTCAAACTAAATGGAAGTAAACTAGAAACATGCTGAGTTGGCTCTTTGTCTTCATCTTGGGTCAGTTCAGCCTCAGCGTAGATTTAGGTTCTTTTGCTAAAGGGCTGGAGGCCGGTTCGGCCATGGCTCATGAAAATGGAAAATTGGAAAATGGAATTAGTGGCTCAGACGTGCAGAAGCATCAGGGAGATGGACTGTGTTCAGTCAGACAAGCAGATGCTACGGCCTCCACTAAGCTGATCCTGATGCTGGTTCTCTGGAAGCTCTGGCTGCACATGTTTTAAATCTGTAAATCTGTCAACACCTCACTGTTCTGAGTGGGGCAAACTGAAGCTACCAGGAGCTCTAAGTGACCGTGGGCCTTCGATGCTGCTGAGGAGGTCTGGAACGCGTATTTGATGGGAAACGTGTTGGTTTCTTTGTGCATCACTGGTTTTGCTCGGTTTCATCACATTTCTTTTCTGCCTCACGGTCGCTGCCTGTTGCTGTCGAGAAGGGGAATAAAATGTGTTGAGGTTCTGGTGATTTGCAGTAAAACAGAACTGTTCCCGAAGAAGGAACAGGGCGGAGGAACAAACCCCTGGAATCTCTGACAGACTTGGTTTCCTGTTGCAGTGTTTCTCCGTTCATTGCTCCCGTCATGTTTGTCCACATGCTCGGGCCAGTAGAAGCCAGTAAAGGCCTGCTGGCCGTCGGCCATGTTGTGTACTCACTTGGAGGTGTACATGCTCCAGTATGGGCCTATCCGTTGGCAGCAGCCTCGGGTCCTGGTACCGGTCCACACATCCATAAAAGAGGTAATGGGGAGCTGCCTGGCTATTTGGCAGCAGGAATAACCAATAACATTTGGTAAAAGCTCATTTCTCTCTCTAATCAGGGACAGACTTTGTTTGTGGACCATTGGGTTTTCTTCAGGCTGTTCGAATGAATAGTTGGCTGAACAAAAGGCACCATTGGACACGAGCACAGGAGAGAAAACGACTCAAAGGCCAATGATTTGATTTGCCTCCAATTTGCCACTTATTTTGCTCCTTGCCTGCTCTTCAACTCCACTTTCTTAACTCACACCCTCTGCTCATATGAGAGTGGCCATTATTCAGCTCGTAACCAAGCAGCGCTCTCTTTTTTCTGCTCAGCCTGTAGCCGGAGAGCTTATTGGAAAGCTATCAGGACTCTTTATGCATGAATGGTGAGTCTGTAGGAAGCTCAGAGGACAGGGCCCTCACACCATTACTGCAGTGCATGCACTCGTTGAAGACTCCTTTCACTGGGATGGTGCAGAGGTCTGCGAATCCTCCAGCAACAAGCGTGAGACGTGGAAGTAGAACCCTGTCCGTTTGCTTTGAGCAGCTGTTGTGTTTGTGGTTCTGATCCGCAGCTCTAATTCTTCCCAGCTGAAACCATTGAGTTTGAAATGATGTATGGCAACTTTAAGGACAAAGTGAACTTCTAACAGCAGTGAATTCTTTGAGCAGATTAGTGGTTGAGACTCCTCCTCTACATCACATCAGCAGTGAATTGAACTTGAAAACCATTGAAACGGTTCAAAAAGCTTTGTCTGCATCTGCAGCCGAAGCTGAAGCTGAGCACGTTTGGGCCCTTTTTGTTTTGCTGGTTCTCCTTTTATGAGACTAGAATCTCACTGAACTCGATCCTTTTGAGTTGTAACTAATCGCATCCTCAGTAAATCGTCCTCTGTGAAGCTGATGCCGAGTGTTTCAGAGGCTTGTGGCTCCAGAGGCTGCATCTGCGTCGCACACTGAGTCTCGTTAGCGTTAGCGGCTACGTTAGCGCGTCGTCCCCACACTGAGCACGAAGGCAGGACCTGCTCTCAGGCTGCTGTTGTAGCTTTGCTGTGTGTTCGCCTGAACCTCCCATCAGACAAGAAATGAAAATCTGAGCTTATACAATCAGACTTTGCTGTTTTTGCTGACTGGTGCGTCGGAGTCTCCTCTGCAGCCTTCAGCACTTTCTCACCGGGCTCCTGTCTTCTGCCATTTGCTTCAGTTAGTGGGTTGTCAGAAGCGATTGGCTGTGGTGTCTAAGGCGCGGCTGCAAAGCACCGACCGCGCTAAATTGTATTTTTCCACAGAGTTATAAGGTTATTATGACAGAGCTTGAAGTGAACAATGCCTCCTCATCTTCACAGGCAGACAATTAGAATCATCATTAATCGGCACTATCGGCACATCAGCAGGGCAGAGGGGACTTAATAGAGTTACAGAGCACGTCAGGCCCAATCAGTCAATGCAGCCGCTAACTAAACGTCGTTTCATTGTGCTGCCGACGCGGCCGGTGGCGTCGGCGGCGCATGTTTCTCTGCAAAGGCTCAGCTGCTGTATCACGAATGTCCGCGGAGCCCGTGGCCCAGAGTAACGGCTAAATCTACAGCAGCCGGGCTGCAGAGGGGACGGTGGCCTCCGCCTGTCTGCAGATGCTCACAGGCGGAGGCCGTTTCAGACCCTCCGTTCTGCTCTTTGTTCCAGAGCAACTGCAGACCTGTACAGCAAAGCTCTTCATCGTCACGCGTAACTTAGATAGGATTTCCTATTAATAAGCAGCTTTCCCTTCATTGAGACGCTGCCCGGTCCCGGCAGGCCGTGGGTCTAACCTGCCCTTCCTCTCCGTGTCTCCTCAGATGACCCAGGAACAGTGCACTCATAGGAACAATGTCCAGAGTTCAGACAAACCCCAAGTGTACAAAGTGGGAATCTACGGCTGGAGGAAACGCTGCCTTTACTTCTTCGTCCTGCTGCTGATGATCCTGATCCTGATCAACCTGGCTCTAACTATCTGGATCCTCAAGGTCATGAACTTCACCATCGTAAGTCCCAGTTTCCTCTTTAACCTTTTGTTGTGATAAAAGCAGGACGATGTGAGCGATTGTGTGTTTGGAGCTGGTTCAGGATGAGCTGTGGCTGAAGAGCACACTTTGTCATGTGAAGTGCTTCACATGGGTTTAGACTCAGATAACGCGTTTCTACTTTGATGGGAGATTTCATTAACTTGTTTTTCCTGGTTTTGCTTTTCATAATCACAGTCATTTTTCCCTTTGTAGTTCTTTGATCATATAATTGCAGCGCTGCTTTGATTGACACGTTCTATGAACACTGAGCCACTAAAGGAAGGAACTGACTTCATATCGTGTCATCGTTCCCACGTTTCTGTCCTGCTCTTAAGTATTTGAAAACCTTTGTTGTCTCCATCTCTGAGTTGAAGCACATCTAAGGAGCTGCATCTTTCTCTGACGCTGCCTGAGCTCACATCACAAACATCAAACCACAGCCAAACAAATGCTCAGAGCTGAGTTTCACAAAAATCGGCTCTAAACGGTGAAGATCACAGAACACGCACTCACCTCTGGTCCTGAACCACGAGCTGCGTCCAGGCTCATCGCTTCCCCACACAATTAAAACCCCAGGCTCACGTCTACAGAAAGCAGAGCACAGTGAACCTCCTCGTTCCTTCTTTACAGTATGATCGCGTCCATTTAGGACTCAGGTATTGGTAATTTTATGAACCGGGGAAACAGTTTAATCCGTCTATTAAGGAGCAATAAAAGAGCAAAATAGGCAGTAAATTCTGTAAACATACCATGGATTATTACGTTGAAGTGTGTACAGAGCTCTGCCTGTGCTCAGTCCCTCTGCTTAGTAATCCACGCGCCGTGATGAGTCAGATACAGATGTAACGTGACACACACAAATATATGGAGCACACATAAACACGCGCACGTGGCCGTGCTCTGAATAAAACATGAGGGCTGCTTCACGGCGCAGCTTTAATATGAGATCTGCATAAATCACACAGCACTCCTTCAGATGCTGAGCCGTATGTTCTGACAGAGCGCGGCACCCGGAGCCTCGTAATGTTTTTAAAGCATCTGCCTCCAGATTATAGGAGAGTAAAAATAGTAGAAATGTGGTAGATAAGTTTGAAAGGGAGCAAATCAACATGAGCAGGAGCCTCTCTGTCTTAGATGCCGCTGTTCAGTTGCTGTTCAGTTGCTATTCAGTTGCTGTTCGGCCGCTGTTCAGTTGCTGTTCGGCCGCTGTTCAGTAGCTGTTCGGCCGCTGTTCAGTAGCTGTTCGGCCGCTGTTCAGTTGCTGTTCAGTTGCTGTTCGGCCACTGTTCAGTTGCTGTTCAGTAGCTGTTCGGCCGCTGTTCAGTTGCTGTTCAGTTGCTGTTCGGCCACTGTTCGGCCGCTGTTCGGCAGCGCCACACTCACCTCGTCACCTTGTTTGTGCTGCAGAAATCTGTGTGGAGCCAGACATGAAACTAATAAAGCCCATTTTCTGATGCTTGTGGGTTGTGATAGAAGCTCAGAGCATTATGTTAATGTGTGTTAAGTCCAACTTGAGAGATCTCTGCTCTGCAAACAGCTCTTCAAACCCTGCACTCACGCAGGTCAACAGCTCCTCGCTCGACATAATGGGGAGCTACACTGGGTCACAGAGACGAGCGTCTGTGGCTCAGTGGTTCAAAAACACATACACACACACACTTACAAACGTGCACACACACACATGCACCCCCCCCCACACACACACACATACACACACGCACAAACGTACACACACACGTACAAACCTGCACACACACACACACACACACACACACACACACACACACACACACACACACACACACCTCTTTTCCGGTCTCAGACGTTAGCGTTAGCGTGAGGACCGGACGCTGATGCTGAGCTGATGCTGAGCTGATGTGTGATGTCATGAGCAGCTTCACTCACCATGGTGTTGCTTTTTGTTCACCTCTGGCTGAGACCGTTTCAGGCTGGTTATTAGTATTTGCTCTGTTTTTCTGCAGCAGTTTTTCTTTCTCCTCGTGAAGATCGTTGTTATAAGTTATGCATGAATGATGTGTTAGAACATCAGACTCAGTAGAGACTAAATAAAACAACAGTTTCACTTTGCAGACTTCTGTTTTTGTGACTCAGACATGAATCTTATTTTCATCCTGGTCTTGTACCGCTGTGGGTTTTAAAACTCAGACCTCAGTCGTCTGGTTTGTTATGACTCTGATGTCAGTAGACCTTTGCTTTTTCCTCCTGGATGATTTAGTTGGATCAGTTAAGCTGACGGGGAGCCGGTTCCACAGGCACCTGCAGAATGGAGTGAGTGGTGGAAGCTGGTGTGTGGTTTTGGAAGCATCTGGTTCCCATTAGTTACTGGTTACTTCCACTTCCATTCCTTACGCACTGGTTTTCATTATTTTCCATCTAGTTTCTTTGAAAGGAGTTAAACCTTTGATGAGACTGAACTTAGTGGTTCTACTGAACGGACGACTGTGAGAAAGAGAAGGAGGAGCCGCCTGCAGAACCCGAAGTGTGAGAGTGACAACAGACGTGTGGAGCACTTGGAACTGTGAAATGGATTCACAGCAGAAGCACTAATTACATCTGTGCAGAAGTCTGCTCCAGCGCTCGGGGGACAACTAATAAAGCTTTACTTCAGGATTTTATGATCCCTAATGGCTGCAAGGCATCTAACAAAATGCACAATTACAAGACGCGAGGAGATAAAGACACAGGAAGCGACGGACAGACATGAAAACATTCATTATTGTCCTGGAGTTTAGAGGCCATAAACAAAGTGCAGGCAAACACACAGTCAGTGGCGTGTGATGAAGTACAGGCGGCTGCTGCGCGTCATGCTAATTAGGAGTCATTTAAAGTTGCTGTTGGAGAATAATAGCAGAAAGAATCACAATAATCAACTCAGAGCAGAGCCCACCTGCACCGAGCTCTTAAAAATGAAGACGCAGCCACAGCAGAAGGGAGGAGCCGCTTGTTTGTGGCGCTGAGTCACATCGGACGCCGGACGCAGTGTTTGTGTTTGTGGAACTCGTCCACCTTCATTGAGCCGTTCGTCCTTTCGCTCACAGAAGGTCGGCTTTTTCTGCCTTTTCGGCCGTAATGTAATTCACTCCCGTCTCTAAAGAGATTCATCTGAAGGCACTGAACGCAATGAAGTCATGACCTTTCAGCTCCAGAGCAGCAGGAAGGACTCGGACGCTGGATAATAAATAATAAAGTGTGACTGGAACTGAAACTGGGTTGGATGTCGGCGGTTCTGGTGAGAGTCCAGCAGCTCCAGAGCAGAGTTTAGAGCCAAAGATCAACAGTGTGGTTTGAGCCTCCATCCGTCACCGCTGTGCTACAGTAAATGAAGCCTCACTGGATCCACTGCTTTTGATCGATCACAGGACACACGTACAGAGTGGAGCGCTGCTAATGAGGCATCAGGTGGTGAATGTGACAGACATCGATGTGAGCTGATGGTGATCAGTCGGCGCCTACAGAGGAACCAGCCCGGTCCGTGACCACCGCTCCACAGCTCAGGCAGGTGGTTCAGACCCATCAGTGAGTCAGGAAGCAGCTGCTCCACAGCTCAGGCCCTGAAGGTTGGATCAGATCACAGGGGTCTTATTTCCACACTGGCTCAAATGAAATGATGGCGAGCGGCTCCAAACCCCCTTTCAGCCACTTGTTGTGGAGCATTGATAAATCAGACATGTTTGCGCTTGGCAGTGAGGAATCCCTGCAAAAAGACTTGTCTTAGATAATCTCTGTCTTTCTTTTGAGCAACTGTGAAAATCGATATTAGCATTGAGCGATGGGGCTGTAATTATGTCCAGCCGGAGGGAGGACGCGGCCGGTTTTGTGCTTCACACATCAGGAGGTCGCGTCTGAAAGAAGTGAAGCGTCTGAGTCGATGACAGCGTGTGGAAAGCTGGAGTTCTGGGACATTTTTACTGGGGATGAAATGGGCTCCATGTTCTGCAGCCTCTTCAAGGAGACTGTCGCGCTGTGAAGCGTCTGAAGCGCTTTGTCTTCCTCAGTCCTCGTCGGTGCCGGTGTTTGAAGTCCGCTCATGAATGAGACCTTGTGTTTTGTCTGTTTCTCTGCAAACATCACAAATGATCCCGACCTGATGCAGCTCCTGTTCTAAAAATGTTTCCAGACTAAACCGACTCCCCCCTTTATCAGGACCTGACGGCTGCTCCTGCACCAAATGGACACTCAGTGGAACGGCACAAGACGAATAATGAGAAGAATGAGCTGTTTAAAAAATCCATCGACAATTTTCATTATTGATTGTAAGAGACTTGAGAGGAAAAGGGCAGACATTGGCAGAGGGTTCAACTGAGGCTTTCAACTGAATGGAAAGAAAGAAACAGGACCTTGAAAGCATCAGTTCGGCCTCTGGGAAACCGTGACGGCCATTTTTCAGCACATGGCATTTTATAGCTTTAACAAAGATAAATGGTAATAAAAGAGTTGAGATTTATTAGGAAGATTGACGGATTTGCTCCAAATAGAAGTTGTGCATCAGAAGCCACAGGCGGAGCCCCCCCCCCCCGCCCGGCCGCGCTGTGCACCATTGTGCTTATGCATGACTTCCCCTCACGCAGCACAGCCCAGAAGGTGCAGATCAGGAGGCCGCGGTGGCAGATAAAGCTGACAACTTCCAGCCACACGCGCTCCGCTTCTGCAGCCGGGGGATTGAAGGGCGATAAGGTTGGAGAACGGAGCGGCAGCACAATTCAGCACATAAGCAGCAGACGAGGCTGAAGCCAAGGAGCTGCCCACAGTATTTTTCATGCAGAGGCGACACTTCGCAGGCGTAAGAAAACATATTAAAGAGGCAGGAAAACGGCGGCAACTTTCCCCCGTGTGTGTATTTTGTATTCAAAAACACATTTATTATTGCACTGCCGGATGACAAAGCCATCCATAAGGAGCCAGATATAAATATATGAATGCACAAGCAGGTGGACAGATTGGATACTCCTCCACTTCCTCCTCTATTGGCTTCCTCAGATGTGAGTTAGAGCCAAGGAAAATGGCCCTTTTTCAACAGATCCCCACAGGACGCAGTCGCCTGATGTGGTTCTGCTCTGAGCCTTTGGTCGTCCAGAGGGGAGGGAACGAGCGCCAGCCTCAGTGTGAAGCAGTGGAGGCGTCTGATCCCGTTCCTCGTCCACGTCGCACGTCAAAGACAGACGCACGTCTTCTGTCTCTCGTCCTGCGCCGTGTTTTTACCTGAAGAAACGTGAAGGAACCGTCAAGGGTCCGGCCCGTGTGTCAGACCTGGATCTCAGACCCGTGCGTCAGACCCAGACCTCAGGCACGGGACGGAACCAGCGCCAGGATGCGGTGACGTGTCTGTTAGAGCTCCGCTCAGATGCAGTAAAGTCTCACAGATGTAACGTTGGCGTTGGACGCGTCTACTTTTCAAGGACGCTGTCTTCCTGCTTCAGCGTGAAGCCAAAGCGCCAGCGGCTCCTCCTCCGTCCGCTGTCGCTCCCATCGTCGCAGGCGTGGGCGTCTCTTTGACGCCTCCGAGGCCGTTCAGTCGGCGCAACCCTGGGATTTAATGAAATGTGTGTAGTGAATGTGTGTGTGTGTGTGTGTGTGTGTGTGTGTGTGTGTGTGTGTGTGTGTGTGTGTGTGTGTGTGTGTGTGTGTGTGTGTGTGTGTGCTGAGTGTGTGTGTGTGCTGAGTGTGTGTGTGTGTGTGTGTGCTGAGTGTGTGTGTGGTGCAGAGGACCGGCCTCTTCGATGGCGTCTCCAGCTTCAGCTGAAGCGAAGGAGCGGCCGTGGGCAGGAGTCGATCACAGGAGCTCCTGTGAACCAGGCGTCAGCTTGTGTCTGACACTCACAACCACCAAGAAGCTCAGCTCTGCTTCATTTTATCAGCCACCTACACACACAGTGACCCGACCCGCAATCACATCAGAGCTGCTCCCAGAGCCATAAAGACAATAACCGGCTCTAATTAGGCAGCGCTAATTGCTTAATAATCAGAAGATGATTGGACCCTTTGACTGCTGTCACAACTCCTTCATAACAGTGTGTGTGTGTGTGTGTGTGTGTGTGTGTGTGTGTGTGTGTGTGTGTGTGTGTGTGTGTGTGTGTGTGTGTGGGTGTGTGTGTGTGAGGTAGAGGGTTTTAATGATCTGTCTTCCTCGTTCTCATCTTCCTTTGTCTTCCTTCACCTTCATCCTCCTCGTCTTCATCTTCCTTGTCCTCGTTTCTTCATCTTCCTTCGTCTTCGTCTTCTTCCTCATGGTCTTCGTCTTCTTCCTCATGGTCTTCATCTTCCTCTTCCTCCTTCATCTCCGTCCTCCCTCCTCGTGGCGTCTCATCCAGCACACTCCGCCTGCAGCCTTGTGTATTCACCTGTCAATCACTGCAGTGAAGGCCTCGCTGCTGCGCTGCCTTCGGCTCCAGGGACCACGATGAAGATGAGCTTAATAGGAAATCTATGTGCGTGTGACACTGACATGTGGGAGCAGAGAGGCCTCGCAGCAGTGACCCGTTCTCGTTCTAGCTCCACATCCTTTAGCGCCGACAGATGCTCTGAGATGTAGCTGAATTATTAGTGGACGTCCAGCGAGGGGACGTCCTGTGGACCCGCGTCCCTGCGGCCGCAGCAGGTTCCCCTCGGTCGCGCTGGTGCCCACAGATTTCCCTCCAGGACAAAGACGTTCTCTGAAGACAACCTTCTTGGTGTTTGTGAAACGACGACGCTGAAGTGGTTTTAAAAAGCTCCACTTCATCACAGCGATGTGAGAGCAGACGTCTCAGAATGATTCTTTACCTTTGAGACTTTCTTGGAACGGCTTAGAGTTTGAAAGCAGTGACTTAAAGTGGGTCTAATGCCCAAACAGCGAGCAGAAATTCATACACAGCGTGAACTCTCTCCCAGCGCTTGTCTCCTCCTCTAATTCGTGTAGAGCCTCCTCATACGCCTCTGCTCACCGTGCGCCTCTCTTGTCTCTCGTCGCTGTGTTTATCTATGCATTTAGCTCGGTCTTATCTCTGCCGGCTCCTCCTGCTCTCCTTCCTTTGCTCTCTGGTTCCCGGCGTCTCTCTCTCCTCCCTGTTCCCTGCTCTCGTGTGCTTTCCATCCCATTGATGGATGATGTGCTGCCGCGTTGTGAGCCTCAATCAGAGAAGTGGGGGTTCACTGTGGAGAGCAATCTCACAGCCAATTCCGCTGATAGCCATCGCAGGGTGTTGCTACATGACGTCGGCTCTCACCTGTGGAGCGACAGAAAGCCGGCGCCGCAGAGGCGCTCAGACGCTCCCCTCGTGCTTCTAAAACACACCAATTGCAGAGGCCGGCGAGGCTGATTGAAGGAGCAGGTGACGCGTGGTTCCTGCTCCGTCCGAGCGGCGCCGAGGTTCTGACCCGCTCACCTGCGTCTGAAGCCCCCGTCGCCGTCGAGCGGCTCGTTTGACTTTGCAGATGTTTAGCGTTATTTGCTGACGTGTCGGATGGAGCTGAAAGGTCTGAGCCGCTGGAGGGTGAGATTGTCACAGGCTGTAATTTAAATCCGCTAATCCGCAACATTACATTATTTACAATTTCTATTTCCTGATTGTGAGCGTGTCATGGTGTGTGACTACCTGCCTCAGAAGGAGCTGCTGCAGGATGTGAGCAGCGCTGGGCCTCCAGGTGCAAACTGGACCTTTTTCTTTGCTCATTCATGAAGCTTTTGTCTCAGTTCAGGCTCAGATTGGCGGAAGTGCCTTTTTCAAGGCTCCTTAAAATGCAGCCTGAATTACCTTGAATTGGTGGAAATGAAGCCGTCTCACCTGAAGCCCTGCAAACAGACAGAGTCAGTGGTTTATGAGACGACGGTGAGTCCAGATTAGAAACAGCAGCTCCTGAACCTCCACAGCCTCAGATACTGTATGTGCTGCTCACAGCTTTAATAAGAAGCCACGTCTACATACATGTAGTTCTATTGGTTCACGGAAGAAATCGTGAACCACCTAAGACCCAAAAAGCTTGAACAAAGTGGGAAAATGCAGAAAAGGTAAAAAAAGGAAATGGTTTCCAGTGTTGATGTCCGTGATCTCCTCCTTCCTCTGATGCTCGACGTTCAAATACATCTCTGTCGAAAGTTAGAAACAAGGTTTGTACAGAAGGAACTTTAACAGAACAATATCCTCCCACTCTGCTCAAACAGCCTGTGGCGACGCACATTATACTGTGGCCCGTCTCCTCTCATTCTGTCCAAACGGGAACATCTGATCCTAGAATATGAGCGTCGCGTGGGAGGCTCCAGCAGAGCGGCCTCGCGCCGCCACGGCGCGTGGACGCGGCGCCGCCACGAGCCTCACGCTTTGTGAGATTCTCCCCAGGGCGTCGAGACGCCTGCATCTGCTTTAGCCGCGGGCGGAGGCTTGATGTATATTGATGCAGACGCTCAATAAAGGTCCGAGGGCTGTGCATTATTGACAGCGGTGACGCCGGCTCCATGTGGATGATGACTTCGGAGCCCTGACGTGGGTCCGTTTGTTTAACGCACCTCCGTCAGCGGCTCCTCCCTGTCGCTGCCGCTGCATAAATCTGTTGAACAACAGAAAACCCACGACTGGATGTTATTTACGCGTCCTCCCGCACCCACAAACAGGTAAACGGAGCAGCGAGACACAACACGCATTCATCCGAGAACACAATGACGTCTCAATAACCACGGAGCGGTGACAGCGGCGGCGGCGCTGCTGCGGCTCCAGATTAATGTCGCCTTTGTTGCAGCAGTGACGGCGAAGACGAAGAAGAAAGGGATTAAGGTGGAAGGAGGCATCGAATCCTATCACAATCACACAGAACGTAGACAACGCTCGCCCCGATGACGCCGCTCATCCTCCACGCTCGCGTCAAACAGACCCACAGCCATGTTTAGATCCTTTGCTTTTAGACGAAGAGTCCACTGGATTGGAATTAAAACACAGTTTCTAGTTCCAATGAAGCAAAAGTCGCCTCGATGCACGTTGGAAAGTTGCGTCAGAACCAGGAGACGGTGGAGAGGAAATGCTCCAGCAGAACCAAATGAAGGTGGGTCCAGCAACGAACAGGACCCGAGCAGCAGGACCTGGAACCGTCTGGTTCTGGATGCTCCCATGCACAGTTTGTTGGTGAGAAGCAGGTCCTCAGCATCTGCAGCAGCTGTGAAGGTCACAGCTGATACAGATACAGACGCGCTGCTGCTCGGTCTCACGCTGAGCACTGTTATTGAATTGTCTCGGAGCCGCTGCGACAGCTGTCATCTGACTCGTGACTTCTCAATTTGTTCTGACAGTGAGTTATTTTGAATTTCACGCCTCCTGAGTTGAAGCGTGTTGTTGAAATGAACTTACAGCAAAGAGGCTGGAAGGGAAGGTGGGACGCGGGCCGAGCGAGAGCCAGGAGGTGGAGAGAGAGAGAGAGAGAGAGCGACGTCAGATGTGCAATGACAAAAGAACAAAAGCAGGTTCAGGATGAAGGCGGTGAACAGGAAGGAAGAGCACACGCGGAGGAAGACGAGTAAAGGACAGCGAAGGGTACGAGGCTCAGCCGCCGCTCAGAGGCCTCGGGCCCGGCATCATTCATGGCCTCGCTGCAGCGCTGCAGAGACGGAACAGACGCCAGAACCCAAACGGTCCAGGTCCTGCAGTGAGACACAGACCACCACTCGGCTCGGGTCCGATGGAATGGTTCCCTATCGAGTAGTTGGGCGCATGGTACCGTGCGGAGCAGGAGGTCCAATCCTGGTCCTCCAGCGCCGGTGTCCAACTCCCCATACGGATCAGTATCAGCTGGGACGGGGGGAAAACCAGCAGGACTGTGGCTCTGGAGGACCGGGTTTGGACCCCACTGGTGGAGGTTGTGTGTGCGACAAATAACATTAGATCCTTCACCTGAATACGTTTGTGCTTAGTTGAACTCACTGTCAGTGGTGGAGCTTTATGACTGAGATGAGGCCCAGGTCCAGGCTCGGGTCCAGACTCAGGTCCAGGGCCGGGTCCAGACCCAGGTCCAGGGCCGGGTCCGGGCCCGGGGCTGAATCAGCAGCCAGGTACCATGGTAGGATTGAATTTTCTTGTCTTGCTCTTTGTACCCGTTTTTATCTCTCAGAGCAAAGATGAGGCTGCTCTGCTTCCTCAGCCTCATCGACATCATCACAAGTGCTGTAGGTTCCAATGGACCACATGTTCTGATGGGCCCGCGTGTTGCAGCCGGTTTTCATCATCGGATGTCGTCTGCCTGCGTCTCCACCTGGGGACCATTGGCAGTCAGCACACGCACCGGACCCGACCCGGCGCTGCCACAGCAGCGGCAGAATTTTAATTTGAAGATGTTTGCCGGCGGGGGTGGATTACATGGAGGACGGCTGGAAACGGACCTCGGTTACTTTGTGGATTTGAAGGGGTCGTGATCTCCATTTGCTCCTCAGAACCTGTGGCATCAAACAGCGCTAGGACGACGAAGGCGTCTTTGCAGGAGGAGATCATTTTTCCTCCTCCGTCACTCTGACACCTCTTATCTGTAGAACAAGCCAGCAGGTGATCTCATATGAAGCACATAACGGGCCGGCGCCGGCGGAGGTCGCTCTGAAACGGGCCCAGAGTGTCTGCTCAGCGCTTCTGCTGGCGTCTGTGTTCTCATTGGCTGCTAATGGAGGCGTGTGAGAGGCCGGTTTTCTGCTCGCTGCTAAAACGCAGCTCATTGAGCAGAGGCAGCAGAAAAGCAGCAGCTGCCGGTGTTTTCTGTGTTTTAATGTTTTTGAATGTTGCAGGTCTGTGATCCAGTTCTGACTCTGGCCGTGGTTCTGTTCATGACGCAGCGTAACTCACTCTTGTGTTGCTCCTCACAGGACGGCATGGGGACGCTGAGAATAACGGAGAAGGGCCTGAAACTGGAGGGCGACTCTGAATTCCTCAAGCCGCTCTACGCCAAAGAAATCCAGTCCAAGCCAGTAAGTGTCCTCACTGTGGTTCTGTGCGTGGACGGACCGGACCTGAGGCTTCCGGCCAAGTGACTGACGGTTCTGAGCCCTCCTCAGTGGTGGGATCCAGTGGAGGCATTGGGCCACAGCACAAAGCTGTTTTCACACCTTGTATGGACTTCATTAAGGCTCTAATTGGCCTGAAGCAGCCAAACACATGCTGCTGCAGGAGCAGGCGTGTTTGGACTCCATCCGTCCGTCGCCGCTGCTCGCTCCAGCTCCACACATCTGCAGAACCGTGGACCATTAGCCCGACTTCTGCCTTTGTGTGTAAGACTTTAACATTTGTAGCTGAGCACAGAGCAAAAAAAATCATGAGCCCAAATAGTAAAAGCACAGCTGCCAGTGGAGACGCTCAGAGTGGGAGGAGCCAACACGAGGACGAGCTGCTGTGATTGGTTGTAGCTGGTTGTCTTCATACACTATGACGTGAGCGTGGACGTGTCCAGGTTTGACACAAGCAGCTGATTCTAGACGATGGCGCCTGATGACAGGCTCCATTTAGTCCCAGCAGCACCTGCTTCATCCAGTGGCGCCAGCACAGAACGGCCAGTTTGCTCCAGTCTAGACTTCAGCAAATCTTTGCCGTTTGATCCTGAATTAAGCACTGTCACTAATAAATGCAGAGGGATCATCTGAACCCGGGCCGGACCTGGACCCGCCTCTGCCCCGGCTGTAATCAGCTGACAGAGAGCGGTCGCTTTAAGTGATGAGAGATGGAGGTGCTACGACAGCGGGGGGTAAAAACAGGGCCCATGGAGATACGCAAAGACGCAACCAAGGCGTGACGTTTTTCTCCTGGTCCCGTGATGCTCGCGTCTGAAGCATCGCGTGGGCTCTGAAGTGAGATCAGCAGCGTGTGGCTTCGCATCCGCCTCGCCTCCAGATGCAGCGTGCAGCTGTTGCTTCCAGCTGGTGAACCAACTGTCCCACGGTCGGCCGGTGTCCCAGCGGTGCGTTCACTGACCTGCTGTAGGTCAGTAAACGGCAGGTGCTTTTACCTGGAGCCCGTTTCCATGGCCGCCGCCTCCAGCTCGTCTCCTCCCCGTCTCCGCTGGGACTAATCCAGGCTGCTGCATTAGTGATGAAGAGGAGGGAGGGGGGATCGGCAGCATCAGCAGCCAGCTCCTCGCACGCAGCCTGCAGCCGCACCTGAAGGCAGCGGCCACGAAGCAGATCTTACTATTACTTATGCAAACATCATTAGGAACGTCAGCTGAACTAAACGTGCAGCGCGTGACGTGAAACCTGCTTCGCTCCGACGGCTCCACTGTCACTGTGGTTTTCAGCCCACGCCGTTGTTATTGTAATAAGTTGGTACATTGTGTGTATTTACTGCAGGAACTTCAATAAGTTTGGCGAGAGCCATAATGTTATCAGTAGCAGCCACGCGAGGCGGATCCGTCCCCGGCTCGGCTGCCAGGCAGCACAATGGTCCGGCCCTTATCTCTAATTATGAGGGCGACTGAGGCATGAAGATTAGTTGAGCACAGAAGTGTCCGACGTGATCGGCATTGGAGATCGGTGCCGCCTCTCTGGAAAGTCAGCTAATCAAATGGGCCCGGAGTCCGGAGTCGGTGTGAGGTGATGGGACGTCAGTAGTCAGAGCCTGAATCGGCTCCGTGAGCGCTGACTGCTGCACACATGGACGTGAACTGTGCTGTCTGTTCGAACCCGCTCCTCTCACATGGAAACTGTAAACTGGAGGCCTCTGCTCCTGCGCTGTCTCTTTAAACCCGCCCCTCTCTCCTCAGGGCAAACCGCTGCTGCTGCAGTCGTCCAGAAACGTGTCGGTCAACATCGTCAACAGCAACAACCAGCTGCTCACTCAGCTCGTCACAGGTGAGGCTCAGCAGGGGGCGCTGCTCCGTGGGAGCTTCATTCATGTTTGCTTTTGATTTGCTATAATTTCATTTTTTATCATCCACATCAACCTTCAAACACTGACGACATCGGCTGCAACACACGAAGCTGTGGAATCTTTTGAGATGTTGCACAACTGTGTGAAAACACGCTTCTCCGTCTTTCAGGCCTTTTCTCACTTTTTACCGGCACTCGGGGAAAATATGATGAGGCACCGTGGGGTCGTTGGATTCTGTGATTGGGGTCCAAAACTTCACATTAAAACAAATTCAGAATAAAAATAGGCTGAATTTCTCCAGAACTAAGTTGAGGCCCTGAGGGGAGTCCAGACACTTACTGTCACAAGTCATTAGCTCCTTTGACCACATTATGAATTCTTCCTCTGCTCCTCAGTCGCTCCACCAGAACGCTGTGAGTGCTCTTTCCGCGCTTCCATCGGTTGGAGGTGAGTGTTTAGTGTCTGGGGTTCGAACCCCAAAGGGCGTCACCAGCAGCAGCGCCGGCGTCAGTCAGAGCCTGCGCCGCCTGAGACAAAGCAAATGGAGTCGGAGTGAACGTCTCCACTGTTGTGTTTGTTTGTTGTGACATCAGCTTCCTCTGGCAGGAGCTCCATCTGTCATCACCAAGCGCTTCATGTTGAACCTGTTCCTTGAACCCAGCTGTTCTAGACTCTCAGACGGCCTTATTTTGCTTCAAAGCCAGCGGTCACTCAGTGTTTTTACAGCAGCGACGTCCACGTGGATGCGTGGAGTCAGACAGAAGTCACTCACTCCTCCTTTGATGTGTGTTCGCTTTTAGGATCGGGTGGATTTAAAGCACGAGGCAAGATGTTTGAAGTCAAATCTACGTCCGGGAAGCTCCTGTTCTCTGCGGACGAGCAGGAGGTGGTGGTGGGAGCAGAGAGGCTCCGAGTGACGGGTGAGTAAGCAGCCGATCTGATCCCGTTTAGAGAGGGTTCTGCTCCGTGAGGAGGACCATGACGGAGCCTCATTCAGATGTGACAGCGCCGTTCTGTCCGGGCTCCGAGTGACGCAACTGACACGATGATTCTCTGTGAGGAGCGAGTAAAAAAACATAACAATGACAATCCACAGCCGGACGGTCGCGTCGACCTGCTGCTCCACTTCTACCTCCTCGTATGTACAGCCTGACACTGTGCTGCTGTCACCTCTCTCGCTCGCTCTCTCGCTCGCTCTCTCTCTCGCTCGCTCTCTCTCTCGCTCGCTCACTCTCTCGCTCGCTCTCTCTCTCGCTCGCTCTCTCTCTCGCTCGCTCTCTCTCTCCCTCTCTCCCCCCCCCCTCTCGCTCTCCCCCCCTTTCTCTCGCTCTCTCTCTCTCTTGCTCTCTCGTTCCCTCGCTCTCTCTCTCTCTCTCTCTCTCTCTCTCTCTCTCGCTCTCTCTCTCTCAGCTTCTGCTCAGACGCTCATCCTTCACAGTCCTTTGTGTGCACAATTACACCACGTCCTCATCCACATTCATTTTGAGCCTCAGTGAGTCGGATTTCATTACCATCACCGCCTCAGCAGACGGCTCCCCCCGACAGGGACACACAGATGGAGGGATGAGCAGACTTGGTAAGCAGAGGTCACAGACTGGGCTTTAGCAAAGCTCAGTGCTGCTCGAGTGTCCACCAGTCACTGCTTGTTCAGAAGCAACAACATCAGTGAAAGCGTGGAAGTCAAATGGGACTCGAGCAGCTGCTGATTGACCGTGCTGCATTCAGGTCCCCACCGTCAGAGCTGCAGTGGGGAGTTCAGGGGCAGAAGCTGCATCAGTACCATGTTACACGATCATTAGGTCCAAACAGGCCAAACCCACCAAATGCACCATCACGTCAGGACCGTGGTTAAAAGCCTTAATGAGTGAGTGAGTTTGTGTCCGTGCAGATTAACAGCGACCAGACGACTAATGCGTCCAGGTCGTCCCTGATGAGACAGACGACGACGAGCGCAAAGGAAAAGGAATTGGTATTGATTTCATCTTCCCTTCTTCTGCCGCGAAGCTAATCACACACAATGTGTGTTCATAGCATCGCTTTATGGAACAGGCAGCTATCGTTTACTTCCTGACTGGACACTTCAGTCAAGGCTCATTTTACCAGCGACTGCGTGAGGAGCATAAACGGTGTGAGAACAGAGAGCGCTTCTGCTTCATTCTGCAGAACCCTTCATTAAAACGCCATCAGATGAAGCAGCAGCGGCTTCATTCATCAAACGTATGGGACGCGTAAAGTGTGCGTCCTAATGAAGGTTCTAAACGAGCAGCATGTGGAATTCATCAGACATTTGTGAGTGGAAGCAGTTTAACGATGTTTCCACCACAGAACAAAGTGTCTGTTTGCCGTTTGTGTGTTTACGTTCTTCATGTTGAGGCTGCAGTGGAAACGTGCTGGTGTCAGATGTCAGCGCAGCATTTGGAGGCTCCTACTGTCCATCATGTTTCTGTGGCGAAGCCAAAGAGGACGAGAGGAGCTGGTTGCTTTGGAAATGGAGGAGGAAGAACCCAGTTTGTCTTATAGGCCACAAAGTCTGTAAATAAAGAGCAAATGAACAATTGTGTAAATGTAGTGGAGTAAATGTAGAGCGGCCTTTATTGGCCTGCGTGACCCGGCGCCAGCTGTCAGGCTGCGCGTGAGCCTTGTAAAGCTGCCACATGTCGTTACCGAGCCCATCCTTTCTTCCCACCAGTAAAATACACTATTATCTCCTGCTATAACTTCAATTGGTCCGAGTGAGGTCAGGAAACGCAAGATGCTCCCGCCGCTGATCGCTACGGCAACGACAGACTGTGTCACAGCTCCGTCTCCTCCTCTGGCTGTGCGACGGCTCACATCCGTATGCCGGTGGTTCCTGCTCCAGTACGGAGCCCACCAACATCAGCATCACTCCACATCTGGGAGTGGAGAGACCCGGCTTCTGCACAGCTTCGTTCTGAGCACAGATTCTTTCTTGGCACGTTCCTGTCCTTTTGTTCCTCCGGTTCCTCTGTAGCTGCCGTGTGGAGCGTCTCGGCCTTTTTTTGTCCCAACCTCTGAGCTGCTGCTGCATCTTCTTTAAACTTCTGCATCCTCTTTCAACAATAGAAATATTTTCCACTCAATCACATCTCTACAAACATAATCACGTTGGCTGCTTAAAAATACTACAGTATGTATTCGCTGTCACACAGGAACCTGAGCAAAGTGGAGATAGTTTAGTTTGCATCACCATGGTAACAGCAGCACTGGCATCCTGTGCATCATCAGGACGATGGTCCCACGTAACTGAGCCCGGTGTGAGCGTTTTACTCTCCCTCTGGTCACTCATCTGTACACTTAATGATTATTTGCCAGACTTTTCATGGCATGACAATAAAGTTGCATTGATGAGAGGACAGGCCCAAAAATAAAAGCTCTGTAAACCACTGGGTCCACATGTTCCCTGTGAGCTGGCCCAAATCAGACTCCTGCTCACACTGCTGTCCACTCAGAGCTCAGGAGGAGGCGCAGGACAGACGACTGCACTGAGAAACGCAGAACACAGCTTAACCAGCTTAACCAGGTGGGTTGAGTTACTGTAACCAGACAGGCTAACTGCAGGTTAGCTTAACCAGGCGGGTTGAGTTACTGTAACCAGGCGGGTTGAGTTACTGTAACCAGACAGGCTAACCACAGGTTAGCTTAACCAGGTGGGTTGAGTTACTGTAACCAGGCGGGTTGAGTTACTGTAACCAGACAGGCTAACTGCAGGTTAGCTTAACCAGGCGGGTTGAGTTACTGACGTGATGGACCCCCGGACTCTGAGGATAAGTGCTCAGCTTTGCTTTGACCTTCACCAGGCTGTTATTCACCTCTGGCTTCAGCTTCGGCTGCAAAGAGCACAATCATCCAATGTGATGATGAAATACTGTAGCTGGCTCTGTTTATCAGCTGTGATCAAACCACTTTCCTGCTTCGCTGTCGGAGAGAAAAACAGCAAAGTGGGTAAAAGTAGTCAAATAATATAAAGGCTCGAATGGGAAAATGCAGCAGTCCATGGAACGTGATGTGAGGAACCAGCAAGCGCTGACCTCAACCAAGCTTGAACCCGGAATCAGTGGACCACAGTCAACACATGGCTTCACACCCTGGACCCACTGAGTCCTGGGACTCGCTGGAGTTTTGTGTTCTGGTACTAAAACAAACTGGTTTAGTACCAGCTCAAACAGAAGCAAAAGCAGCTTTTCTAAATGATTCTGTACTTTACTGTGTGTAAACGTGCATCAGCTGCAGGTAAGTGTGACCTGACAGCATTGTGGACCTGCCGTCGGACGGGTCGGACGAATGGGACGGTCCCATTACACACCTTTAGGCAGGAAACTAATTGGCCTGAGTTGATGTGTTGGCTGATTTAAGGACGCTCGTTCAGCTTTTCTCTGCCTCTTGGTGTTTTAAGCTTTAAACTCACCTTTGACTTTCACCTGCTGATGCTTTTTTGTGTTGTTTTGTTTAGTTTTTTTTGTCTGTCGTTATAATTAAACTCCCTTCATTACTGTCAATTATGCCCGTCTGACTCTGCTTCCTCAAAATGGCTCCAGCCTTCGATAACAGTACAGAACAGACTGCAGGGGACGATGTGAGAAGAGGAGAAGGAAAGAAATGTGACAAGAGAGGAAGGATAATTGGAAGCGAGTCCTCGGTATGAGACGTGCTATCAGCAGCCGCTCGGCTTTGATGCACTCGCTGAGTAATTACCACTCCACATTATGGCACTCGGGCTCTTTCATATTCTGCAGAGGCGAATCGAGGATGGATGTGTGGTCAAAGAAGAGCATTGTAAAAGAAAGAATGTTCATTTTTCCTTCTTGTTCGCTTTCATATAGGAATCATTCTAAGTCAGTCGGCTGTGTTGAAACTCACCAGCAGTGATCAATGCGTGTGCAGATCGGCCCACGTTTGCAACCTCAACATATTTAGCCACAAGATGCCAGGCGTGCAGAGATTAAAAGACATTAATTAAAGAAAATGTGGAGGTTTCAGCTGTTTGCTGGTTATTTTCCTGAAGCTACAGTCTGATGTTACTGATCTCTTTCCTCAATTAGAGCGGAGGTTCAGCCAATGTGCAGCTGAGGCCACATCAGCGTCTCTACAGAGCTGCTGCTCCCAGACGGATCAAACAGCTCCAGACTCAAACTACTGCACAGCCTGTTGTATGTTTAAAGGAGGAGAATAGAAACCAGGCAAGTGATGCGTGTTACCAGAGGAGTGAAGCTCCCAGCGTCACCTTGTTACGTACTGTGAGGAGCAGCAGACGGTTGAAGGCTCTAAACCAGACGCGCAGATGAGCAGACAAAAAGTCCATTTTAAAGCTTCCACTGATTCAAAAACAACACGCAAATGAAGAAGTGGTGGAGTCGTTAAGGTCGCATTATTAATGTGCTGTAGCTTAGAACGCTATCGATCCCAGGACGGAGCCGCCATCATTGGGGCGCTGACCTGCAGAAGTTCAGTTAACACAAACTCATTAAAAGTCCTCGCCAGGTGAACGCACGCTGGAACCGTCCTCTTCCTCCAGGGTCTGATTTATTCTGGGTCATTTATGAAACAGCTGCTGACCTTCAGCCTGTCAGCTCCCACCAAAGCCTTCATCATAGGTGTCACAACAGAAAAGGCCTCAGAGATGGGCTGCTGCTCTGTAATGAGCAGCGTGTGTTGGTATTTTGAAGCCTCCCTGCAGCTCAGAGCGAGACTTCACTCTGTGGACGCGCGGGCGCCTGAAGCTGACCTTGTCTTTGTCTTTTAGCTCCAGGGTCAACTCGGATGTTGAATAAAGTCTTTTTTCTCAGAAGTGCCTCTGAGGACTTTTTTATGGAGCCAGGAAAGATGGGACTGAAGCCAAAACGCTCCCAGGGCCGCTCTGCGCATGAGGAGTCGAAGTATCTGACAAACAGGAACAACGAAGCAGACGCAGACGGCTGTTGAGTCCTTCCACATCTGTGAACAGCACAAAGGAGCTCTGAGTCCAAATAGGAGCTTTGTGCGTGGGCGTGTTGGATCCTAATGCTATGGGTTTCCCATGACTTAGCGAAGTTTTGAGTGGCAGCTCTGCAGCTGCAGCTTTCACACGTGTCACTGCCAGGACTATTTTTAGTCATGTCCTCTGTGGAGGCGAATGGCTTCTGCTTTGACTTTCACTGAAGTCCTGAATGCATCAGGCTGATGGCGTCGGTGCCTCCATCTGTGGTTCATCATACACTGCGCTTGTTGTGGTGCAAAGTTAAACCTGCACATCCAGCATCCGTCGGCCTCAGCTGCCAGTGTGCGTCTAATATCCATGCAGTCATGAAAGCACCTCCATGATCTTCCTCTTTATGTTTCGTCAACCTGCCCAGCCTCAGACATATATCCTCCCGACTGCTTCAGGCCCAGACATTTATTCCCAGCTCTCTATCCTTGGGAATGGACACCGTTAAGCCGTAATAAGACCATAAAAGACACTCCAGAGTTAGTGCGTGGGGAGACGTCAGACTGGAGAATTTATTCAGGCCGAGACAGAGCCAGTCTACATTTCATGGTTTTATCTAGAGTGAGAGGGAAATGTGCTGGTGTGCGAGGGGCCATTGGATTCCTGTCAGCTGACCACGTTAAGGAGATGATGAAGAATCCATTAAACCCAGTGGCTGCAGACACAGTACCACCAGCCTGTGTGTGTTGGATTGTGTTTGTGAGACTTAATTGCTTGTCTGGTTTTCACGGACTGATAATTTAAGTAGCAAAGTCATATTATTGTTAAAATACAGGTATCACCAGAAAAAGGAGACGTTCAGAGCCAGTCCTGATCCCAGCGTGCATTAAAGTAGGCAGCGCTGTCAAAGCTGAGAAGATCCTCAGCAGGCGTCCAGCTCAGGTGGAACCAGCAGGAGACAGGACTTAAGGGCAAACAGATGCTAGTTCTATACCAAGGTTTCTCTAAGTGGAATCACAAAGAAACAGGGAATTTCATCATCTGTGCGTATTGTTATTATCCCATGGCGTCCGTGACCAGGGCTCACGGCACCAGTGGGTCTGAAGGAACATACTGGTTTTGTTGGTGAGCGCCGCCTGTAGAAGCCTGGAGATAACGCTGGCCTCCCTCACACAGCGACGGCAGAAATCCACAGAAGCAGATTAGATTGTGCGTGTGGTGGTCGGAGGAGGCTCAGCGCTGACAAACGAGGCAGCTTCCAGAGCTCCGGCGGCGGCGGCGACGATGAGTGCTTCCCACAGGCGATGGAGGAGCCCAGAGACAGAGCGTCTGTGAGGCAGAGACTGCAGTTAGCACTAGCGCGGCGCTAGCGTCCAGCAGTAGTGGATCCAGGATCCTCCCAGGGATGACGTCATCCCCGCATCTGGAGCAGGTGTGTTCGGCCAATCAGCAGCTGGACGCGCTCGGCTGATGTGAGGCCTGTTTGCCTCCACCAGCACTCGCTCCAGACTGTGACTGGAACAGCTGCCGTCGCACGGCGTCGGAGCGGCGCGGCGGTGGTGCTGCGCGGTGACGACGGGTCTTTGTGTGTTTGCTGCTTGTCGTTGGTGCTCACGCGGCCATATGGCTCCTCTCATTAGCGCTTTAACGAGCACTGATTGAAGGGGAGGGGTGAGAATTCCCACGAGTCCGTCTGTCCATCCAGCGGCCACGTAAAAACTGCAGCCTGCATCCGTTTGTCCTGTTCAATTACATGTTGCATTATTAAATATTAGGAATGAATCGTTTCGAACATGTCCCACCTTTTGAGGACCACGCTTCCCTCAGAATAATAATGAGGCACGTGAGTCGTGACTTTTTGATCATGCGTTAGCGCTGCAGGCTCAGATCCAGGGCCTCTCTCTGCTCTGTTCTGTCCAAATCCTCCTCCAGCTCTCTCTGACCTGCCGTAATGAGATGAGGCCCAGCTAAATATATTTCAAGATAATGTGCACTCTCACTGTCCTGTTGTGAGACTAAAGCCCGGCCCCCGAGGCCCCGCTCAGTCCCAGAGCCTCATCAGCTGTACATCAAGCCCAGCGTTCACCTTCATCCTCATCCTGTTCCTCCCTGGGTGTAAACGCCACCGTTAATAGGAAGAAATTACTCCAAAGACAAAAAGGGCCGAAGAGGACACGAAGTGAGGCTGAGGCGCGGAGAGACCTTCCTCACGCTAATTCATGTCGTGTGTAAACGGCAGGAGAAGCCCTGCAGCAGATTGATGAGCCAATTCCCTGCCCTGGACCCCTTGAGCATGTCCAGCTGCAGCCTGCAGCCTTTTCATTTATAGACGGACACATCCACGAAAGAAAGAAGCTGAATGCTTATAAAGGCTTTTCATCCAAAAATTATAATATTATTAAAGAAATGTCATTAAGTTGAGTCAAGACGTTTCGCTGACGTCACCACACGACAGTTCCTACACAAATCCAATTATAATTTATCACACAATTCACAAGAGCTGAATCGTCTTTAATGCGGATTAATTTGTTTGTAAACAGCGGGAGAATTAATCATGGTCCTCCAGAAGAGGCTCCAGATGTTGAACATCAGGAGCTAAGACGCTGCGGCGTAGGCAGTCGAGTCCACCTTAGCTGGTAATTAACATTTAACGTTAACGCCTTCACGTGGACAAATTGGATTTTTGTCTGGGTTCATTTGTGCTGTGAACCTGTTCTCTGTTAGTGGATTAGACCAATGAACACATTTATAATCAAGTTACCAATTCGCTGGGCATAATTTGCCGTTTGCTGATGTTCAGTAATTACAGACGCAGTCGCAGGCTGACATTTGCAGTTTGCTTTCAGTCCTTCATCGTGTTTCATTATTAACTTGACACACTGTAAACGTGGGAACACTTATTTAAATGGTTTGCTTTGTTTCCTGCACAGACATTCAGCCCTGAAAGCATATGACATATCGTCATCTATGAAACCAAATCTGTTGAAATCATTCAGCTCATTTACATCTTGTTCCTTTTCCTCACAGTCACTCGTGCATCACTGGACTGACGCTGTCGTTTCCTACGTCCAGTGAAGGAGACCATCTGCTCGGCTGTGGCTTTTCTGTTGTTTTTGTCTGTTCTCCCACTTGATGACGTTCCTTAGTGAAGGTTGTGCGGAGCCAGATGTTGGAGGTAGAGCTGGAACATGTGTGTGTGATGTAAGAGCAGAACAGTAGTAGATGGTGATGATGATTATGATGATGATAATAAGGATGATAAGGACGACAACCACGATGATGACGATTACTCTCAATGTCCTGAGGAAACTAAACAATGCAGTTCAAACACTGGCCCTCTTTTCTTGCTCCGCTGTTTCCATCCAGTACAGAGTTGTTGCAGCTGCTGTTGCTGTGATTGATGTGTGATAGAAGGTGAAGAGGCTCGAAGCTGTGGTTGTTTGGGTTGGTTGTACAGTAGATTTAACAGAGAAAAAGCCTCCTGGCACCACCTCAATGAGCTGGAAGCTAGTTTACATAAGTCACTGGAAGGTTTCACTCACTCCAGTAATGATTTACACGTTCTCTGGTGGAAGGGGAGGGATCGCTGCTTCTGTAATTACACAGACCATTTAGCCTCAAACACAGCTGACCTACACTCTGCGCTGTCCCTGAATGCCACACAAACATCAGCTGAGCCTCACTGAGTGGATGAAGCCTTCAGGTTCCCTGTACGTCAGCAGGTTCATGTAGCGGGTCAACCCAGCAGCACCGGTTCCCCCGGCTCACGTCCTGCCACCGGCGCCTCAGAACTCACTGACGAGTTCCTCAGAGTGTAGAAATACTGCAAATATTCCTTCTCCTCCTTCTCTATCTGTTTTATTTACTCCTCTCACTTGGGCCTTTTTCTCGTTATCCACCACGTTTCTCGTTCCTCTCTGTCTTTGTTCTACCCTCGTCTCAGTCCAGGCAAAATGAAATAGTGTCAAGTGAATCTTGGTGAGTTGATTTATCAGAGCAGAGGGTCGGCATCGGAGGGAGAAGTGAGAACGGCTACTCTAAAAACAGAGGATGTGCAGGAGGGAGGATGAAAAATGGAGAGAGGGAAGAAGACAAATGCAAAAGAAAGGGAAAAAAAAACGGAGATGGAGAGGTCACATGTACAAAGTCCACTGATTAACTTATTTTTGCTGGAGGAAGTAAAAAAATAAAAAAGCCGAAGTCATCGATCCCTCGTGCATGTGTTTGTGTATGTTTACGAGGCAGAGAGGGAGGAAGATGATGAGAGCAGAGGGTGAGGAGAGAAGTGTGAGTGTGGGTGGGCGCTATCGATCGAGGCTGCAGGCTCCTCATCGACTGACGGCCGATGAAGACTGATTACGCTGCAGTTAAGAAGGGCTGCTAATAGTCAGACAGGTTCCTCCTCCTCCCCCGAGACCATCAGCGCCACCGGCACCGGGGCGGAACCGGTAGCGACTCTGGGAGCGGCAAAAGGAGCGGCACCGGGGGCGGAACCGGGAGTGACTCTGGGAGCGGTGAGCGGAACCAGGAGCGACTCTGGGAGCGGCACCGGGTGAGCAGCACCGGGGGCAGAACCGGGAGCGACTCTGGGAGCGGCACAAGGAGCGGCACCGGGGGCGGAACCGGGAGCGGCACCAGGAGTGGCACGGGGAGCGGAACCGGGAGTGACTCTGGGAGCGGAGAGCGGAACCAGGAGCGACTCTGGGAGCGGCACTGGGTGAGCAGCACCGGGGGCAGAACCGGGAGCGGCACCGGAAGCGGCACCGGGAGCGACTCTGGGAGCGGCACAAGGAGCGGCACCGGGAGCGACTCTGGGAGTTGCACCGGGAGCGGTGAGCGGAACCGGGAGCGGAACCGGGAGCAGTGAGCGGCACCGGGAGCGGCACCGGGAGCATTGAGCGGCACAGTCCCGTATGAACACCAGTCTGACGTCGGCTTCGTCTGACGTGTAGGACTGTTGAGCAGAACGTTCAGAGCAGATGGATGAAGTCTCACACTGGAAACCAGCTGCTGCCTCCAAGGGACCAAATCAATCTGAAGTTCAGTTTGCTTTGGAAATCGCTCATCAGTGATGTAGCGTATGTGCATCCGTCACAGCTAATGGGCTGCGTCATTAAAGTATAATAGTTAATTATAACACGAGGAGCAAATGATCCTCGTGAGGCCAGAACAAATTGCTGCTTCAAGCTTCAGGCTCAGGCGTCGAAGGGCTTTTAAGCAGAGTGTGGGCGTGACTGGTTCCAGGTTCTTTGTGGAAGAACCGCCACTTGGGCTCCAGGAGGACAGAGGGTCCAACGCCCTCACAGGCCTGTTTGCTAACGAGCGGCTCCCGTCCACCTTGGGGCCTGGCTAAGTGCTGGACGGCTGCTTGTCTCTGCGTCGCCGCCACACGTCCTGTCATCCAGACTCCGGCGGTGGTTAAAATGCTGATCGCTGTCGAGCTCGGCTGTCACTCCGGCGCCGGCTCCACGCTGTCGGCATATTTAGGCAGGAAATGAAAGAAGGCAGAGCAGAAGCTGAGGAGCGATATGACCCACGGTGCATCATTTCTATTCACCTGCAGCCTGGAAGGCCGGCGGATCACAGCCGGCCGCGCCGTGCGGTCCCTACAGTAGAGATGTGACAGCGTCACAGTAGCTGCTTGGCTGAAGATCCATGAAGAAGAACTAACGAAATCACAAGTCGTCAGCGTCTGCGTCTGGTTAATTAATCACGTTGATTTTGGGTCCGTGTGAATCGGCTCAGAGCTGATGACTGATCACAGAGCACGGCGGTGGATGTGGGACAGGAACTCACCAGGAACCAAATCACAGACGAGCTGCAGGCTTTGGGTCCAGGTCTCTGCTCACTGCATCAGAGGCTCCTTCCTGTGGTCGGATGTGACACAGCTGCAGGACGGAATCATGTCCATTCATTCGTTTGAGAATGGGGCTCTGGGGACAGACCTGCACCAAATGTCTGTATGTCTGTTGCATGTGGACGCTGTGAACAAAGCAGGATGGGCCCGGTTTCATCCTTTAAACTAGCAGCTTTAAGGCAGAGTGACAGGCAGGAAGCAAAGAGCTTTTTGTTCTTTTTATTCCAGCTGAGAGCTGGATTTCTAATGTGAAGCTCCTGTTTCATCTTCACGGGCTGTTCTGCAGGAAGGAGGCAGTGACATGCGCCGAGGCTCGAACTCGATTTAAATATCACCACAGCTTTTAGGAGCTTTGTAACCGTCCGTTTGTTATGCGTCTCATGAAACCTGGGTGAAATTCAAGCTTTAACATTTAAAGGACGACAGGTGCTTTCATGTTTGTCCTTAATAATGTTGATAATTACTGTGTTTTAAAAGATTCTTATTGCTTCAGCCTGTGTGTTTGAGTGAAGCACATAAATGCTGCTTTACGTCCACTCCTGCTTCTGATTTCACCTGTTGATCAGTTCAAACCTCTGCAGATTGAATTCCCTGTTTTCTACATTACCATTGTTTTCTGACAAGGACAAGACAAACAGCTGAAGCCGAGGAAATTGCACATTGTGACGTTTAATTTGAAGTCTCCGGCTTCATTCACGGCTGTTTGTTCTGTTGCTCACTTGTTAAAGTCTTAACTCTAATCTGCATATTCCTTCCAGTGCGGTGACGTGCGCTGCCTTTAAATGTCTGGATCGATCGGACGGGAGGGTTCTGACGCTGCGTTCTGTGGTTTCAGGGGCCGAAGGAGCCGTGTTCAGCAAATCTGTGGAGACGCCACACGTGAGGGCGGAGCCGTTCAAAGAGCTGCGGTGAGGCATTCATTCATTCACTCATCCACTCATTCACTCATGCATTTTGAACCTAGATCTTTCTGGACGTCAGGGTCTTTGCTGACGTGCTGCGGCTGCAGTGCAGTAGAGACGCGGTTCACGGAGGCCTCGGCGCTCCCCCGTGGACACGCATCTCACTGACTGCCTGTGTGGGCGCTGGAGGATGTCTCCTCGGTGTAAATGTCTTGTTTATCATCTCTGCTGTCAGATGTGATGACAGTCCATCAGAGCAGAGAGGGAGGGAGAGGAATGTTTATGGAGGTGAGAGAGAAAGACAGCGAAGCAGAGACGGGATGGACTGAAGTCAGAACCACACTCAGGGTTTGCTTGTTTTAGGTCGTCACTTCATTTTGGCCCATTTGACCGCGTGTCGGTTCCGATATAAACGACACCTCCACTCAGGTCAAGGTCGTGATGTGGATCATGACCGTGTGATCCACAACCGCAGGGAAGTGCAGCCTGGACGAGACCTCTTCTGAAGCCAAGGTCACCAACGGGCCCCAGGAAGCTCTTTTATCCACAGCACAAGGAGCCGCTTTGATCTGCAGTGAAGGGGAAGCGGCGCCGAGTAGAAGGAGCATTTAGAAAGACGGGAAGGAGCTGCTAAAAGTACAAAGTGTGCAGATTAAATAACTAGAGGCAGAGAAGTCACGAGTGACAGCGGCAGGACTTGAAAGGACAGTAAAGGATGGGAGAAAACAAAAACAGAATATAATGTAGGGAGGAATGAAAGGAGGAGACAAGTGGGAGCGTGGAGATAATATAAAGGAAGAAAAATGGCTCCATGTGTCAGAGGAGCTCCACAGGAAGTAGGCGTTGGTAGCGAAGGACAAATATCTAATAAGAGTATTTCAGCGGTTTGTGCACAGACTGAGCTGAGATTCATCAATCACTGCTGGTTTCCTTTCAAATCGCACTTCAAACAGTGAAGAGCGACTAAAGAGCGACTAAAGAGCGACTGAAGAGCGGCTCGCGATCGCTGCCGAGCGCCGCCGCCGCTGTGATGTGACGGCTGCTCCTCTTCTGTCTGTGTTGAAGGGGCGTGAGCCCGTCCAGGATCTAATGGGCCCGACCGACCCGCTGGCAGGTAGCGGTCCAGGAGTCAAATCCTGTTTGTGGGCATTGAAGAACCCACACACACGTGCACGTCTGAGAGGAGAACGGACCTGAAGCGAGAACCTGAACCTCTGGCTCAGTTCTGGAGCCGTGTCCAGTGGAGGCGGCCTGAGGTTCCGGACGCTGCTGGACCCGTGCAGGACCTGAGTTCTGTTTGCTGACTGGGACCAGAGGCTCCGTCGTCTTCTGTCCGTTTCTGGCCTTGTTTCACCTCCTTCTCGCCTCGTTTACGCCTCCTCTCACCGTTTCCTGACTCGCGCTCCTGTTTGACCTCATTTTGATTTGATTCTTTGCTCTCTGTTCGACCTTTTTTATTTCATGTATCATTTCATTTAACTGCAGCCGCCATATAAACACTTTGCAGATAAGAACACTTCAACATAAAGGAGGCAGAGAACCCATTCCTAAAAATGATGGAAGCTGGAGTTGGACTGCACCATCACTCGCAGGAAACAAGGAGCGTCAACGCTGATCCTCGTCCTCCTCCTCGCCCTCGTCCTCAACTTCCTCCTCCTCCTTGCCCTCCTCCTTGTCCCTCTCCTCGTCCTTGTCCTCCTTGTCCTCCTCATTCTCCTCCTCGTCTTTCTTGTCATCCTTCTCCTCCTCCTTGTCCTCGTCCTCCTCCTCCTCGTCCGCCTCCTCTTCCTTCTCCTCCTTGTCCTTGTCCTCATTCTCCTCGTCCTCCTTGTCCTCCTCCTCCACCTCCTCCTCCTCCTCCTCCTTGTCCTTATCCTCCTCCTCCTCCTCCTTGTCCTCCTCCTCCTCCTCATCCTCCTCATCCTCCTCCTTGTCCTTATCCTCCTTATCCTCCTCCTCCTCCTCCTTGTCCTCCTCATCCTCCTCCTCCTCGTCCTTATCCTCCTTGTCCTCCTCCTCCTCCTCCTCATCCTCCTCCTCCTCCTCCTTGTCCTCCTCCTCCTCCTCCTCCTCCTCATCCTCCTCCTTGTCCTTATCCTCCTCCTCCTCCTCCTTGTCTTCCTCCTCCTCCTCCTCATCCTCCTCCTTGTCCTCCTCCTCCTCATCCTCCTCCTTGTCCTTATCCTCCTCGTCCTCCTCCTCGTCCTCCTCCTCCTCATCCTTGTCCTCCTCCTCCTCCTCCTCCTCCTCCTCCTCATCCTCCTCCTTGTCCTTATCCTCCTCCTCCTCGTCCTCCTCCTCCTCGTCCTCCTCCTCCACACCTGCAGCTCATCTCACTAACTTAGTGGTGTGTTCTTCACCTGCTGGACCTGTGGAGCGATCAGCTGCGGTGGCGTTGCTCAGATTGCCATTTAACCTGCGATCAGCCCGTTTCAGCGGCTCACAGCTCCTATATGTGTTACACCAAACTACTCTGACCACTGTGTTCACACGGTGCAGGAAACTCAAAGTCAAGGACGAGGAGCAAAAAAGCTGAGAACTTACAAATATCAGACCTCTGACGTGTGAAAAACCTGCAGTCACTTCTGTTGTTATCTGAAAGCAGCAGATATGAGCAGTATGTTATTAACCTTTGATCCCTGTGCTAGATATGAAGTGTTGCCAAGACACAGCAGAGAAAGGATAAGAAAAATAGAAAACAAGAAGAACTGGATGAAACTTTATCGATCGCTGCAGGTAAATGAGGTCACGGCAGCCGAAGAAGTAAAACGTGAAACAGGAAAGAATCAAACTCAGAGGAATGAAAGCAAAGCCGAAGCTCGTGAAGAAACGCAGCGGGTTCAGGTTTGACCAACACATCGGGTCGGGTCTCGCCGCAGACGGGTCGACCCCGTTCCCATGACGACCAGACAGCAGATACAAAGTTGTTTTGCTCAGTATTAAAGATTAATGGGACGTTTTTAGAAACAATTTGTTATTCAAAGCAGACGCGTTAGATTGCTGCCTCTAATGTGACAACGCTTAACGTGAATACTAATGAACAGTGTCAGTTCTATTGATGAAGCCGAAACAAGGAGATGATGAAAGTTCTTCCAGTTTAATTAACATGAATGAATAAAAAAACAACACAATGATGAGGTTTTAGTTTATATGGCTTGAATTAATTATCGTATTTTCACAGAGTTGGGCTCAGCGTTGATCTATTATACAGTTGTAACAATGTAACAGCTGACGATGATTATGTTGATAATACTGATGATGATGATGATGAGGGTGATGGTGATAGTGATGCTGCTGCTGATGTGATGATGGTGATGATGCTGCTGATGCTGATGATGATATTGGTGATGATGAGGATAATGAGGATGATAGTGATAATGCTGACGATGTGATGATGGTGATGATGATGAGGAGGATGACGATGCTGCTGCTGCTGCTGCTGCTGCTGCTGCTGCTGCTGCTGCTGCTGCTGCTGCTGCTGCTGCTGCTGCTGCTGCTGCTGCTGCTGCTGAATTGATGATTCATTGGTGATGATGAGGATGATAGTGATGATGCTGAGGATCATAGTGAGGATGGTGAGGATGATGATGCTGAGGAGGATGATGATGATAAGGAGGAGGAGAAGGAGGATGATGATGATAAGGAGGAGGAGGAGGAGAAGGAGGATGATGATGAGAATGAGGAGGAGGAGGATGATGGTGCTGAGGATGCTGAGGGTGAGGATGATGATGATGATGATGATGATCCATCATGAGAGGCAGCCGATGTCAGCTGATCATGACTCCTCGTCGCGTCCAGCAGCTCCTCCTCCACTCGGCGTCCACTCGGTTCCTTCTTCTGACTCTAGCTTGTAGCACTGTGACAATGTGACAGCCCGCGTCAGCCTTCCATCCTGTGCATGTGGTAACACCCAGACAGTGGCTTGTCTACAAACATCCATGAGACCCGACTAACGATGCCTCTGCCCCCAGGTTGGAGTCTCCCACCCGCTCCCTGATGATGGAGGCTCCTAAAGGCATCCAGATCCTGGCCGAGGCGGGCGACATCCAGGCCATCTGCCGCAACGAGCTGCGCCTGGAGTCCAAGGATGGAGAGGTGCGTTCACGTCGGTCCGGGGGCAGCAAAGTGTGATGCTGCTGAGTGTGTGTCTGAGCCCGTGGACCAGCTCTGTCGGAGCCGAGTGTTTTCCTCCTCTCTTCCTTTGCTTTGCCTCCCACCATCACGCTCTGATTCCTGTTTGAGCCTTAGTTTTCCATTAATCCGTTCTCCTCCCACTTTCCCCTCCCTCTGTTTGTCTTTAACTTTGCTTATTTATCAGTGCTTTTATGTGTTTGCTCATCACGCTGCTTCTTTCTTCCTCTCCTCTCGCTCCTCGTTCCTCCGACCGTCCCCTGATTCGCTACACACATCAGTCCTCACATTCATCACGGTCGGCTGCGCTGATAAAAGGATTTCCCTCCTTAGGTTGCTCCAGTCGTGTCATGTCAGATCTGTTATAATCAAGGAAGGAGGATTAGGGAGAAGAAAGTGTTTAAAAGTTTCCCACAAAAACAGTTTCATACATTAAAACAGCTGATAGGAGACTGATGAGAGAGAGCGAGCGAGAGAGAGAGAGAGAGAGAGAGCGAGAGAGAGAGAGGGAGGTGCCCTTGGATTCAGCCCGGTCCCATTCACAGGAGCCACACTGGGGTCCAGAGCGTGAGGTGTGGTCAGACCCAGTACGGCTTTCCAGCGGTTCCACTCCACCCGCTGCCTCCGGTGCTGGAGGATTTGTCCAGCAGCAGCTGTCTGAGCGTTCCGGGCCATTTGGTTCCGATGCCTCCCCGAGGCGCCTCATAATGGCTCCTTTACCTTTTTACGGCTGGACGGCCCGGTCTGCTCCGGTCCATGTGTGTCAGCGGGAGGCACCAGACGCCCTCGTTCACTTGCTTGTGTTGTTCTCAGTTATTACAGCATCCGTGGTTTTTAAAGATCACAGAATGTGGGTTCTACGGCGTGGAAGTACCGGTTGTGCCTCCTGTCACCAGGCGATAGCTGGCGTCAGATAAAGAGGCTCCTGGTGCGTGTCAGCGGTCCTTCACTGCAGCCCAACACAAACGGAGCTCTTCATGCAGGCTGAGCCTCCTCCCCCCGGCTGCTGTCGGGTCCCAGAGGCCTTATTGTCCAGTTTAGCACAGGAGAGAATTAGGAGCTCAGCTCAGAGAAGCCGGAGAATTTGCTTTGAGAGCAATTACAGACGAGAGTCGTGCGGTTCAGCCGAGGTGAAGATGAAAAGCAGGAGATGAGCTTTTAGTTTGCAAAGACAGAAAATGAGCCAATCTCCGGGTGCAGAGCCATGAATCTATGGAGATTAAACACACAGAGCAGAGCTTTTCTGGACCTGGAGGTGAGTTAAGATGTGGCTGGTTCTGTGCCAAATGTTACACATCCTCCTGAGCGGGCCGGGTCCAGCTGGGCTCGGGCCAAACACATTCATTTACAATCAGTGCAGACAGAACGTCCATTTAGCCCAGACACCAGCAGCAACACAGTGAAGAGTCAAGCAGACGCTCTGTAGTTTACACTGCAGCCACTGGCTCCAGGCTCCAGCCTCCAGCCTCCAGGCTCCACAGCCTCCAGCCTCCAGCCTCCAGGCTCCAGCCTCCCTCCAGGCTCCAGGCTCCAGCCTCCAGGCTCCACAGCCTCCAGCCTCCAGCCTCCAGGCTCCAGCCTCCAGCCTCCAGGCTCCACAGCCTCCAGCCTCCAGCCTCCAGGCTCCAGGCTCCAGCCTCCAGGCTCCAGGCTCCAGCCTCCAGGCTCCAGGCTCCAGCCTCCAGGCTCCAGGCTCTAGGCTCCAGCCTCCAGGCTCCAGCCTCCAGGCTCCAGCCTCCAGGCTCCAGGCTCCAGCCTCCAGCCTCCAGGCTCCACAGCCTCCAGCCTCCAGGCTCCAGCCTCCAGGCTCCAGCCTCCAGCCTCCAGGCTCCAGGCTCCAGCCTCCAGGCTCCAGGCTCCAGCCTCCAGGCTCCAGGCTCTAGGCTCCAGCCTCCAGGCTCCAGCCTCCAGGCTCCAGCCTCCAGGCTCCAGGCTCCAGCCTCCAGCCTCCAGGCTCCACAGCCTCCAGCCTCCAGGCTCCAGCCTCCAGGCTCCAGCCTCCAGCCTCCAGGCTCCACAGCCTCCAGCCTCCAGCCTCCAGGCTCCAGCCTCCAGGCTCCAGGCTCCAGCCTCCAGGCTCCAGGCTCCAGCCTCCAGGCTCCAGCCTCCAGGCTCCAGCCTCCAGGCTCCACAGCCTCCAGCCTCCAGGCTCCAGCCTCCAGGCTCCAGCCTCCAGGCTCCAGCCTCCAGCCTCCAGGCTCGAGGCTCCACAGCCTCCAGCCTCCAGGCTCCAGCCTCCAGGCTCCACAGCCTCCAGGCTCCAGCCTCCAGGCTCCACAGCCTCCAGCCTCCAGGCTCCAGGCTCCAGCCTCCAGCCTCCAGGCTCCACAGCCTCCAGGCTCCACAGCCTCCAGGCTCCACAGCCTCCAGGCTCCACAGCCTCCAGGCTCCAGCCTCCAGCCTCCAGGCTCCAGCCTCCAGGCTCCAGGCTCCAGCCTCCAGGCTCCAGCCTCCAGGCTCCAGGCTCCAGCCTCCAGGCTCGAGGCTCCACAGCCTCCAGCCTCCAGGCTCCAGCCTCCAGCCTCCAGGCTCCAGGCTCCAGGCTCCAGGCTCCAGCCTCCAGGCTCCAGGCTCCAGCCTCCAGGCTCCAGGCTCCAGCCTCCAGGCTCCAGGCTCCAGCCTCCAGCCTCCAGGCTCTAGGCTCCAGCCTCCAGCCTCCAGGCTCGAGGCTCCACAGCCTCCAGGCTCCAGCCTCCAGGCTCCACAGCCTCCAGGCTCCAGCCTCCAGGCTCCACAGCCTCCAGGCTCCAGCCTCCAGGCTCCAGCCTCCAGGCTCCACAGCCTCCAGGCTCCAGCCTCCAGGCTCCAGGCTCTAGGCTCCAGCCTCCAGGCTCGAGGCTCCACAGCCTCCAGCCTCCAGGCTCCAGCCTCCAGGCTCCACAGCCTCCAGGCTCCAGCCTCCAGGCTCCAGGCTCCACAGCCTCCAGGCTCCAGCCTCCAGGCTCCAGGCTCCAGGCTCCAGACTCCAGCCTCCAGGCTCCAGCCTCCAGGCTCCAGCCTCCAGGCTCCAGACTCCAGCCTCCAGACTCCAGCCTCCAGGTTTCCAACCAAAACCCACTTCTCCTCTCTCTCTCTCTCTCTGTCCCCAGATCTCTCTGGACGCTCGGAGGATCCGTCTGATGAGGCTGCCTGAGGGCAAAGCCTCCGCCAGCTCCTCGTCCTCCGGGACCAGGCAGACTGTCTACGAGGTGTGCGTTTGCCCCAACGGGAGGCTCTTCCTGTCCCAGGCCGGAACCGGATCCACCTGCCAGATCAGCAACAGCGTCTGCGTCTAGGACTCTCCGTAGACGCTAGGCTGAAGGAGCAGAAACAGACACATGTGCACCTCGCAGCCTCTAGGACTGGTTCACAGACCGGACCGGGCTGACGGAGACCGACCACACGATACCGAACAATCGCAGGACAGATCACACGTTTACGCAGACGCCAACAGCCAGTGTTCCAATGCAAAATAGATCTTTCCCATCATTTTATACAAATGGGAAAAACCTTTGAAATCAGCGTTTAGTGGATTATGGGAAACTAAATTTCCCCAGTGAGCCACACAAAACCCACTGGGAGCCATTATTAAAGTTAAACTCCACCATTAGAGGCTCGACCTCAGTCACACTGGGAATAAACAGACCAGTACCAGAGGCCCAAACACTCATACATGGTATTTATTGACGTACACACACACACTCACACACACACACACACACACACACACACACACACAGGTGGAAACCGAGGTTCCACCAGAGCAGACACTGATCTGTTCCCTTTCTCCCTCCAGAGCATTCAGTACCAGAACCACTAGGGTGATCACCGGACGCCACGGGCCCCATGGCTGCGTCTTCAGGCCCACTGCCGGCGCCTCATGGGCCGCTGGCACCGGAACTGGAGGCTGAGGATGGTGGCTCTGTCAAAGCAGGGTCCGTCCCTCCAACCCTGCATTCTGCGCCGTCACTGGGCCTGAGTGATGCTTCCTTTCAGACTAGCTGTGCTAACTAGCTATGCTAACTAGCTATGCTAACTAGCTATGCTAACGATGACGACCTCCAGCTAGCGTTTGACTTGACGTCTGACAGCGCCTCCTGCCGTGTTTGCGTCACATCGCGGGTGAAGGTGTCAAACCGGGACCTGCCGCCGGTAAAGGTTCTCGGTTCTCCTCCCTGTTGTGATGTGACGTAGAATCGGCTCCGTCCTCCTGGTCGCCCTACCTGTTTCTTGCACTGCGACGTTCTGAGGAGCCAAGCGCTCTGTTGAAGGAGGGGAACTGTGCCTGTGCCTTATGTCCATGCACTTGTGGCAAGAAGAAGCACATCACAGAGACTTTCTGTCACGTGACCTCTGGTTTCAGTTCACTTTTGTCCGATTCACCTGCTCTTCTGTACGAATGCAAAGACCTTCAGCCGCACTGCGCCGGACGTGGCCGTCCTCGTCTTTGTGTTTGACCACTTCCCTTCTATATTTTGACTGATGCACTGCTAGTTCTTCTTTGTGTGAGCACATATTGTGTGTGGAAGCCTTTGTGTTGCCAGGTCTGACTGCCCTTTGGCCCACGGCCTTCGACCGGCGTCAGTAGCAGGTTCCGCTGCTCCGGCCGTGGGATCCTCTGCTCAGAGGAGGAGGAGCTCGTTACGGAACCGGAACCTTGTTATATCAGAGGCTTTTGGCCAAATAGCCCCCTGCTGTCCCAGACCCCCCCCCCCCCACACACACTCTTACCCAGGATGCATCTGAACGCCGGGTGGGAAACAGCATTTTGTTTTGCTCCACGTTATTAAATCGTCAGGTTCCAACCTCGTCGCTGTGTCTCAGCTTCTGTGTCTGTACATAAAGACAACTTTGAGTAATATTTCACAACAAATTGAAGCTGATCTGATGTATCTGTTTTTCAATACATGTAGAGAGAAATATGTCTTTTTATACGGTTGTAGATGTAAATACTGTACATGAGGCTGGCGAAGCACCAAAACTCAGACGAGGCTTTTTTCTAATGCACATCAGTGTTTTGTACTAAAAGGGCAAAGGAAGCTGCCAGCGCTGGCATGTGGAGCGACGTCTGCCTGTGGAGAACACGCGGCTTTGTTTTCACGCCTCCTCCTCCTGTCGCTGCGTCTCCTGCGGAGCTCAGGTGTGTCACGCACCTGCTGGCTTTGACTTTAGGCTTTTTGTTGTTGTTCTTTCGGGCCCGAGGTCTTTGCATTCTCTTCGAGTGTGTTGTGTGTAGATTTGTGAGCTTTCTTTTTGTTCTTCAGCGCCACAGAACACGTCGAAGGATTCTCACAGAAGCAAACACAGAAACCAAAAGGAAAAAAGCCAGGGAGGAAATAAAACTAGGGGTTGACTAGAAATGAGCAGCTTTTCTAGAGCTGAAGCAGGAAGTGGCACAAATCCACCGAGTTCACAGGGAAACACAGAAACTGATTCAACCTCATGCATCAGTCACAGTGAGAGAACAAACGCATTAACTAACAATTATGCAAATTGCAGACATGACGCTTTGACTCGGTGGACTGTGCTGCCGACCGGGCTGGGCCGGACCGGACCAGACCGGGCCGGGCCGGGCCTTGTGTGCGCTGTGCTTTTTGGTTTGCCGTCTGTCCTCAACGCTTGCATCCTTTCTCCATCTTCAGTCGAAACTGCCGTCCATGGAGGAGTTTTCAGAGATGCCAAAATAAAAGGCGTTGTTCAACCTGGTTGCAGTTTGTATTTGATTCTGATTCTTCCCTGAATAATTCTGCGTATAAAATCAAAATGTAGTTTTGTGGTTCCAAAAAAATAAGACATCACTGACTTCAAAAACACACACGCACACACACAGACACGCACACACGGACACACACGCACGCACACACGCACACACAGACACACACACGGACACACACATCTCATCCTGACTCTTTAGCTTTGTTTACAGTAGCTTCATGTCGCTGACTGACGGAGCGATGAGACAAATGATTCTGCTCTAATGTTATGACATTAATTCAGATTTGTATGATTGACTCCAACTTATTCATCTGTCTTCAAAGACAAAACCATTTTACTGAGAAACTGAAATTATACAAACCTCGGCTCATATTTCTGGGCTAGAGTCAGTTTGCGAGTGACAGTTTCATTTTAAAGATTAAGACCTGTGTGTTCTATTTGATGTTACTCCTGTAGCGGCTTCTGATTGTATCAGTGATGAACAAAGCAAACGTGCATCATCCAGTACCAAGTCACCGCGTTCGCTCTGATCTGATCTGGTCACTGACGTCTTCATCATCTTCACGAGTTCTGTCGTTTGGCTAGAACATGAGTAATCATATGTGTGAAATTGGTTTCCAGAGAAATCCGAAGCTTTTTATTTGTCTTAGAGCATAAAAGCAGTCGACAGGCAAATAAAAAGCACTAAAGCAAACAAAACAGGAATCTGTGCTTTGAAAGGGTTCTACCCTGCAGCTTTTTGTCTGCCATTAATGAGGCCTTTTATTCCAGAGAAGAACGGAGCTGCCTGTTTGGCTTTTAAGACACAAATGCAGAGGGTTATTTAAGTCCAAGACTTTTTGCCTCCGAGTGTGAAATGGAAATCGTACAAGTCCAAATCACTATGGTCACAGGACGCCTTGGAGCTGAGGCAGCGCTTTGGGGACCCACCTGTCACAAGGTCAAACATTCGATTCCTCAGCCAATAGATGAGCACTCAGCACAAAGTCACATTTTCTGAGGGAAGTGTGTCTTCATTCGTCCGTTTTGCTGCGGGTTCATCTGCGCCGGGACTCCTCTTGTTTCAGCCTTATCAGCCCAGTGAACTCGCCCGCCTCCGCGGGTTAAGCCGCGCTCTTTGTTTGGCTTATGATGGCGTCGCAGAGGGAGCGTTTGATCTGGAGGCCTGGAAAATGGGCTTTGGCGAGTCGCCTCATTAGCCAGCGTTGCTCAGAGGAGGCTAAACTTGAGCTACAGATACGCTGCAGCAAATGATAATCTGGTGTCATTAAAGCTCTTGGCCTGTGTCTAATTTGGAGCTGCTTTAGTTCACTCATATTACTGCATGTGAGTGGGACGAGCCGCTAATTGAATTTCATTTCCCCTTATTTTCTTGTCTAAACAATGTTTGACAAAAGCTGGAGGTTACAGCATTTACACAGTGGCACAGTCGTCAAGGTTCGACCTGAAGGTTTTTACCTGAGAGAAGTAATAAATCCATAAAGACCAAACCGCGTCACATAAGCAGCTACTGCAGCAGCATTAGCAGCACAGGTTGCGCTAGCGTAAGCGCTAACAAGTTCTGCCCCGCTGTAACAACAACCAATGTTTTGGTGCGTTTCTCTTCCTAGATGTTTCGCCCTTAACTGTAATAAAGGGTGTTTGTGAGCAGGTTAATCAGGCCTGTTTCTGTGTGTATCATCAGCATAAAAACACACTGATGAGACACACAGAAACAGCAAAAAGGAAGCGAATAGCAGGAGCCAACAGGTCAACAAGCATCTCCTGACTCCAGCATTCAGAACCCCCCCCCACCGGTCGGATCACGAGTCACATTCACACACGGTCAAAGCAGCGTGATGCATTTAGGCACTTTACGAAGTGTGAAGGTCGCGTGAACCTTTGTTTGCAGACGTTACGCGTGACGTCAGAACCTTCAGCTCTGACACTTTGGACTCAGCAGCTTTTTAAAGCCCGTGCAGCTCAAACAGCTCGTTTGCTGATTCTTGCTGACTAAACAGCTGTGAAGCTGCAGCTACTGTAAAACCTGTGAATGCTGCTCATTTTTATGGCCTTTCAGCGACCACAGTTATTTTGAGGGAGGATCGATGGGGCTGTGCTGGACTAATTAGATGTGGCTTTGTGTGTGTCTGTCTAAAGTTAATGGAAGCTGGTCTGTCATAACACACAGTTCTATGGTTGTCTCAGGTCTGATCGTCTAACTGGCCTCTTTTCTGAAGCTTTGCTAATGAACAGGCTGTGATGAGCTTAGGTTGGAAATCCAGCAACCTTGATATATTTTATATGGTATTTTAACTTTAAGTATATTTTAACCTTATACTTTATTGTCTGCAGAGGAAATTCTTGTCCACAAACACTGCACTTGCTGAACAATAGTAGAGATGAAACATCACCATAACAGTAACAAGCGTACGAGAAGTGACAGTAATAACGATGAAGACGACAGCGCGGCATCGCTGATCTGGGTTTGATTTAGTGATTCAGTGACTGAGATGAGGCTTCGTCCAACGCCGGCTCTGCACCTCAGAGTTCAATGTATAATTACATAGAGAGAAGCTTGAGCCCCTCATGTCTCTGCTGCAGTCTCATTGTATTCCCAGATTCAACAGCTGGATCTTCTTGCCTCTTGTGCAGTGACAAACACACTCAACAGACATTTTTCAAACCAGCCCTTTTCAGCTCGAGTGAATGCATCGTTGGACAAGATGCAGAGGCGAAAGACATGTCCAGCGCAGCAGAGAGGGACAAAGAGGCTTTTATTGTGAAGGGACGTCAGCGTTCAGTGTGCACATGCGACATCTGCCATTAAAACACAATGAAGTCTGTGTCTCGTAGACAATAGGGCTCATTACTCGCATCTGTGTGAGTCACTGTAAACGTGTGCGTCTACATTCAAACCTTGTTGAGGGGATTCATGGGGGAGCTGGGCTTTAGGGAAGCACCGGACCGGACCTCCACAGAATCAGAACCAGATGGCCGGACAGACCTGAGCCAAGCTAAGCCAGACAGCACTGAACCGGACAGAACCGAGCCGAGCCGGACAGAACCGAGCCGAGCTGAGCCACCAGCCTGGCACAGAACGAAGCTGCGTTGAGGGAAACGTGGTATAATCTGAATAATTGGTTGGAACTGCAATCACTACTATTATATTTTTAAACTGTGGTGTGTTTTCCCTCATGAACAGAAAAGCTGTTGAGCAAAGTGTGACCACACAAACGAGGACGTGAAATGTGTGAAGGAGCTGTAATAAGCTGTGATCACATGCTCGCTCCCAGCATAATGTGTGAACGTGTGAATGTGCCGTTCCCTTTTAACTTCCTGTCCTCTTCAAAGCCTCATCACCAGCGCTGCAGCGAGAACCCAGCACGTTTTATTAGGAACCATCTAACATCGTTGTTCAGACCGTATTTATTTTAATGGTGCCCTTGAAAAGTCAGTGTCCCGTGAGCGCTTTGGTTCACAGCAGTGAGTCCAGTGGTTAAAGGAGCCCAGACGAAGTCCAAACGACGAGCGCCTCCTCATTCACCGAGTGTGGGTTTGTTTGGACGCAGGACGTTCCCTTCAGAGAACCTGCGCGTCCTGCAGTGAGAACCTCTGCGTGCACAGCGGCTGGTTCTGTTCTGGTGTCTGGGCCCGTCCGTCTGCAGCCGTCAGGCTGGCGGCTCAACCCTCACCCGGCATTAATTGAGTTCACAGGCACATTATGTCGCTGTGGGGAGACAACAAAAGGCAACAAAAACAGGCTTCTCGCCATCATTTGTGTCCCTGCGTCGCCTCCTGACACTGAATAGTAAGAGAATATTAGTGGGAGATTAAGATGAATTTCTGAGGAGTTTATTTTTCCTGCGTCCCACATTTGGACGGACAGACGAGTTTGAGTGTGAGAAGCTGTGGAGGCGTCGATGCAGGCGAACGTTTGGACGAGACGACGGAGCAGGAAATGAGAGGATCTGCTGGAATGGGAGCGTTAATAACTGTCACAGCAGAACCTATTATGGGCCTGGTTCTATGGCCTCCGACCCGCTGCAGCCGCGGGTCCAGCTCATTCTCATCTGCTGCGTTGAGTCCAGCTCACATGCGCTGCCCACAGAGCCGTCAGAACAGCAGCTCCATTAACGTGTAATTAAAGCCGCTCACAGACAGGAAGCAGCGCAAACGGAGGCGCTTGTTCAGAGAGGGGCAATAATTTAGTGCGCACGCACGCACGCACGCACGCACGCACGCACGCACGCACGCACGCACGCACGCACGCACGCGCGGCGATGGAGCTGTTTCCTGTATCAGTGCAGACAGGAACCGGAGGGAAGGCGCTCATGCGTGTAATCGTTAATAAACAGCAGCTCACACACGCCCCCCGCTGTGAGAACGCGTCCGTCGCCACCGCCGGCGCTCCAGCGACGAGCGGACGCGCTCCACCCACACGTTCAGTTCTGCTTGGAACCGGTTCTGGTCCGTTACACCTGCTAATCATTAGGTGCTGGTTTCGAATGCTGCTCCAGTTACTGTTACTGCAATTCTGTGCTTTTTTAACTCGTACGATAGTTTGGGTCAACGTACGATGGCTTTAAAGCGACCTTCCCCATCAGGCATCGGGTTTGCTGTGAGCGGGCCGGTACCTGAGGTCCAGTCCTGCCACGGGCCGGTACCTGAGGTCCAGGCCAGCTGCGGGCCGGTACCTGAGGTCCAGTCCTGCCACGGGCCGGTACCTGAGGTCCAGGCCGGTACCTGAGGTCCAGGCCAGCTGCGGGCCGGTACCTGAGGTCCAGTCCTGCCACGGGCCGGTACCTGAGGTCCAGTCCTGCCACGGGCCGGTACCTGAGGTCCAGGCCAGCTGCGGGCCGGTACCTGAGGTCCAGGCCGGTACCTGAGGTCCAGGCCGGTACCTGAGGTCCAGGCCAGCTGCGGGCCGGTACCTGAGGTCCAGGCCAGTACCTGAGGTCCAGGCCGGTACCTGAGGTCCAGGCCAGTACCTGAGGTCCAGGCCGGTACCTGAGGTCCGGGCCGGTACCTGAGGTCCAGGCCAGTACCTGAGGTCCAGGCCGGTACCTGAGGTCCAGGCCGGTACCTGAGGTCCAGGCCGGTACCTGAGGTCCAGGCCAGCTGCGGGCCGGTACCTGAGGTCCAGTCCTGCCACGGGCCGGTACCTGAGGTCCAGGCCAGCTGCGGGCCGGTACCTGAGGTCCAGGCCGGTACCTGAGGTCCAGGCCGGTACCTGAGGTCCAGGCCAGCTGCGGGCCGGTACCTGAGGTCCAGGCCAGTACCTGAGGTCCAGGCCGGTACCTGAGGTCCAGGCCAGTACCTGAGGTCCGGGCCGGTACCTGAGGTCCAGGCCAGTACCTGAGGTCCAGGCCGGTACCTGAGGTCCAGGCCAGCTGCGGGCCGGTACCTGAGGTCCAGGCCGGTACCTGAGGTCCAGCCCGGCTGCTGGCGGCGGCTCCTGCTCCATCCCAGAACCTGGGCTCAGACCCGGCGTTGAACTGCTTCTGAAAGAGCAGCGGAGTCTCTCTGATCCTCCCCACAGAACCTCAGACAGTGGTGGGTGGATAAGTCACCAGAACCTGGATGTGATTTCATTATAGCGTAATAATCCTTTACAGCTCGTCCCATCCCACACGGCTGTCATCAGCTCAGAGCAGCAATAAATCTAATCAACAAGCGTCTTTGTGCTGAGGAGAGACGCTGAGAAAAACAGCTTTATTTCACCTTTACTGTGTTTTCCACTTGCTTTATGACTTTCCCACTCGGTTTATGTTCCTTTGTCCCGTTCAGGGGATTTGCATTTAGATTTTTCTTTTCTTTTTATCTTTGTTAATCTCATAAAAGACTTTGTTTTCTTGTTTGTTTCTCTTTAACCGACTTCATGCATTCATTAACAGTGACTTTCTCTGTTTTTATTGTGCTCAAAGTGTTTGTTGTTGTATGAATAGTATTTGAAAAAATGGCCTCAGTTTTTAGCTTCAGTTTAAATGACGTGTCCTTCAGGTAAAGCAGACGGAGGCCTGTGAACAGCTGACCTGCCTTTATCTGCTGAATACACTGACATACGTTAGGTTAAAGACAATGCAGTTACTCCACTAAACCAAGAATCCTGGGCCGACCCGACCCAGAACCGCGAGGTACAGTACGTGTCCGTGCAGCCTGGTAACAGAACGCCAATGATGAGCTGTGCTCCCATTGAAATTCTCTGCAGCCTCGTCTGTCTGTGAGAGGATTATAAACGCTTGTCTGAAGTGTCCTTGAGCAAACGCCGAGTCGATGCACCTGTAGACTGTTGACCTCCCTGAGACAAGAGGAGATGAAGGAGAGTGATTTGCTAAATGCATTCAGCTGTGATGCATCGGCCTCATCGAGGTCTTTGTTAGCGAAGGTTGCTGCTTAACTTGATCTAAGCACAAGTGACTTGAATGAATGTTCTTCTCTGCTTTCTTCTGCTCAGCAGCAGATGTCGCAGCGTGAAGGACAGTCCCAGACTGACAAAACCTCATTCACAGACAGCGCTTTTATCTGCTCACACCACTGGTACCGTCCCAACCGGCAGCAGAACCTTCAGCCAGGTTGCTGTTTTTCTACTGGGTTTAGTGGAGCCCACAGGAGGCCTGGCATAGGCCGGCCAATCAGAGCAGAGTGGGCGGGGCTAAGAGTGCTCTTAAAGGGGCAGCAGCTCTAACGAACCTTTTAGCCCCAACACTGAACTGCTGCTGAGTCACATCATGCAGCCGGATTAATAATCGATGGCCTGACTGAGAAAAAGGAAGAGCTGAGGAAGCGCTTCCTCCGCTGAGAAGCTGCGCTGATGCGCTCCTTCCACATTAAAGCAGCGCGCTCTCTATTGTGACTTTGTGAGTGGTATAAATGTGTGTGTGTTTGTTTAAGGCCTGGACTCATATGTGTGGGAATCTGTTCTTTGTTTCACACAACAGCAGCCAACAGAACCAGAACCAGCAAACATAAGGTCATTGTTTGAGAGGAGCCCGGTCTGTAACAGAACCCTGTGAACATCCGCCTCCTCCAAACGCATAAAAACCATAAAAAACAAACTTTCTGCACCTGCAACGCGACACACGCTTTGGATTCGAGGTCTGGAGCCGCAGCTTCGAGCTCCATGAGACGATTCTGTGGCTGACGTTTAGTGAATGTTTGTCTCGAGTGGGTTTTGTAAGTCGACTCCACTAAATGTTCTGGTTCCTGTTCAGCAGCTGCTTGTTGGACCTGACGATGCTGAATCTGCAGCACGTTGTGAAGCTCAGGCTGTAGTTTCACTTCGGTTCTGGTGACGTCTGCGCTCACGGCTGTGAGAACGCTGTTTGTTTCCAGCAGCTCAGGACGTGTGACTCTACGAACAGAGACTGTCTGAACTTTTATCTGCCCGTGGTCTGTTGTCCTATTTGTCGGGTTGCAATTATCACAGCGTTGCTTGTCCAACAAGCGAGAGAACGTCCAGAGAGAACGTCCAGATAGAACGTCCAGAGTGAACGTCCAGAGAGAACGTCCAGAGAGAACGTCCAGATAGAACATCCAGAGTGAACGTCCAGAGAGAACGTCCAAAGTGAACGTCCAGAGAGAACGTCCAGAGAGAACGTCCAGATAGAACGTCCAGAGAGAACGTCCAAAGTGAACATCCAGAGAGAACGTCCAAAGTGAACGTCCAGAGAGAACGTCCAGATAGAACGTCCAGATAGAACGTCCAAAGTGAACATCCAGAGAGAACGTCCAAAGTGAACGTCCAGAGAGAACGTCCAGAGAGAACGTCCAAAGTGAACGTCCAGAGAGAACGTCCAGATAGAACGTCCAGAGAGAACGTCCAGAGAGAACGTCCAGAGAGAACGTCCAAAGTGAACATCCAGAGAGAACGTCCAAAGTGAACGTCCAGAGAGAACGTCCAGATAGAACGTCCAGAGAGAACGTCCAGAGAGAACGTCCAGATAGAACGTCCAGAGAGAACGTCCAAAGTGAACGTCCAGAGAGAACGTCCAGATAGAACGTCCAGAGAGAACGTCCAGATAGAACGTCCAGATAGAACGTCCAGAGAGAACGTCCAAAGTGAACATCCAGAGAGAACGTCCAAAGTGAACGTCCAGAGAGAACGTCCAGATAGAACGTCCAGAGAGAACGTCCAGATAGAACGTCCAGAGAGAACGTCCAAAGTGAACATCCAGAGAGAATGTCCAAAGTGAACGTCCAGAGAGAACGTCCAGAGAGAACGTCCAAAGTGAACGTCCAAAGTGAACGTCCAGAGAGAACATCCAGATAGAACGTCCAGAGAGAACGTCCAAAGTGAACGTCCAGATAGAACGTCCAGATAGAACGTCCAGATAGAACGTCCAGAGAGAATGTCCAGATAGAACGTCCAGAGAGAACGTCCAAATAGAATGTCCAGAGAGAACGTCCAAAGTGAACATCCAGAGAGAACGTCCAAAGTGAACGTCCAGATAGAACGTCCAGAGAGAACGTCCAAAGTGAACATCCAGAGAGAACATCCAAAGTGAACGTCCAGAGAGAACGTCCAGAGAGAACGTCCAGAGAGAACGTCCAGATAGAACGTCCAGAGAGAACGTCCAAAGTGAACATCCAGAGAGAACGTCCAAAGTGAACGTCCAGAGAGAATGTCCAGATAGAACGTCCAGATAGAACGTCCAAAAAGAACGTCCAGAGAGAACGTCTGGACGTTCTCTCTGGACGTTCTCTCTGGACGTTCACTTTAGAACGTCCAGATAGAACGTCCAGAGAGAACGTCCAGAGAGAACGTTCCAGATAGAACGTCCAGAGAGAACGTCCAGAGAGAACGTCCAGATAGAACGTCTAGAGAGAACGTCCAAAGTGAACATCCAGAGAGAACGTCCAAAGTGAACGTCCAGAGAGAACGTCCAGAGAGAACGTCCAAATAGAACGTCCAGAGAGAACGTCCAAAGTGAACGTCCAGAGAGAACGTCCAGATAGAACGTCCAGAGAGAACGTCCAGAGAGAACGTCCAGAGAGAACGTCCAAAGTGAACGTCCAGAGAGAACGTCCAGAGAGAACGTCCGCTCAGACGGATCCATAATTACTGAAAGCACCCAAACAGCTCGTCACCAATGAGTCGCTGTATCGCACCAGTAGACGAACATGCAGGAGGCTTCAGCGTTGATAACTCTCACCACAGACTCACATCACACACTGATGTTGTGTCCACAGGGAGGATGAGGGGCTGCGATGAGCACGGAGCGGGCGCTGAGCAGGAGCGTCCGATGCCGAACAGCTGCACGTTAGACTGAAGCACACGCTCCATCACCGTTACATTAAATCCCAGCTAAAGAGGCTGAGGACGTATTCGTTGTATTTATTTAAATAACGCACACGGCTCCAACCCACCGCGCAGCACGCGGCCCGGCCACGCGCCTGGTTCTGCTTCCAGGGGTCCAGACACGCTCCGCTCCAGACGTTCACAGCTGATGAGGAGCCTGAACGTCTGCTTAACGTATGCGTGAAGAGCAGTCAGACGCAGGAAGAACCCGCCGGCGCCCCTGGTACCGACCCGGTTCCGCTCCGAGAGGAAGAACTGTCGGCGCCAGCGAGGACGGAGGAGGTCATCAGCAAACAAAGCAGCAACAGCACTGCTCATTACTATTCATGGAAGTTGAATGCGGCGACGCTGCCACGAGCTGGTGCCGAACGCTAACAATGGGATGGATTATGGAACCGCAGCATTTTCTACTTTTCAGGGACTGATTGTTCCACATCTGCTGGACACTGACTGGAGTGAAAGCGGAGGAGCTCACATTGTGAATCTCAGCTGTCGGTCAAAGTCTGCACATCCTAAACCTGCCTGGAGTTTTTATCAGTTTGACAGGACTGAGGCGTTTGACCTTTGACCCTGGGTCCAACGTGGCTGAGCTGCTTTAGCTTGTTATCAATGTGTCCCTGTCTGTGACTGCTGTGGTTTCTGGTTCCACTTGTGACAAACAGCAGCATCAGCTCCCAACAACGCGACGCAGCTGCAGGAGACCAGACACGCGATCATGCTCGACCCGATCCGAAGCTCGCGCCGCCGGTCCTCTGACCCGGTCATGACTGAGGGACAGGAAGGAGGAAGTGGACGAAGCTGCTTCTCCTCATCGATGCGGCAGAAACCACAGCGAGCTCCCAGATCGACGCTTTGAAAATAATTCCTGAACCTCCGCACAGAATTCGTCAGTCGTGGTGCATTTTCAGCGAGGAGACGTCAGCATTTTAATGAAATTCCAGAGTGAAAGTGATGCTGAACTGTTCCTAATGATGCGTGCTCGTTTATGCAGCAGAGCATCCTGCCAGAGCCGCTTAATAATTCAGCGACTGACCCAGAATCTCATCTTTATTGTTGAAAAACCTCTGAAGCAGCATTTATTGCATCAAGGGACACAGTCTATTTAGGACTCACTACGGCAAAGTGGCCCAGCGTGACCCACGCGTCAGCGCCAGAGGATCCTGTTAAATAAAACACAGGCCGCCACTAAAAATAATCTCCCACAAACATCCAACACGTACTCGCTTCACGGAAGAAGAACGTTTCACAGGCTCCAGTTTCCACCAATCTTCCCCGTTTTACACGAGCAGAACCAAACGTTGTGAATTATAGATCAGATTCTGTCTCGGTGTCAGTGTGGAGATTCCGCCCCGCGTCTTCCCACAACGGAGCGTGTTGTTTTCTCCAACAGGAAACCGAGGTTGAATGGTCAGAATGTGAGGAGGCCGGCGCCGGTGGACCCGGGGGAGCCCGCTGACAGAGAAGCCTTCTTTCCTTCCTCTTTGAAAAGTTACCAGGCCGGGTTTTGTCTGCTCCTGAATTATTGAAGGCGCTTTCATCCCTGTTGTGTGTGTGAGCTGTCTTCGCTTCGCCACTGTCTGTCTGACCTTGTGGCTCGCAAACATCCACATGCTCAGGATGCCTCAAGGCGACAGGAGCCGGTGCCGTGGCCCCGATGAGGTGGACGCCGTGCTGACGGAGCACGGCACTGGGTTTACACGGCTGGTTCTGACCAGTACCGTGGGAGTGATCCATCTGAGGCTGGTTCTGACCAGTACCGTGAGAGTGATCCACTAGTGGCTGGTTCTGAACAGTACCGTGGGAGTGATCCATCTGAGGCTGGTTCTGACCAGTACCGTGAGAGTGATCCACTAGTGGCTGGTTCTGACCAGTACTGTGGGAGTGATCCATCTGAGGCTGGTTCTGACCAGTGCCATGATAGCGATCCACTGGTGGCTGGTTCTGACCAGTACCGTGAGAGTGATCCATCTGAGGCTGGTTCTGACCAGTGCCATGATAGCGATCCACTGGTGGCTGGTTCTGACCAGTACCGTGGGAGTGATCCATCTGAGGCTGGTTCTGACCAGTACCGTGGGAGTGATCCATCTGAGGCTGGTTCTGACCAGTGCCATGATAGCGATCCACTGGTGGCTGGTTCTGACCAGTGCCATGATAGCGATCCACTGGTGGCTGGTTCTGACCAGTACCGTGAGAGTGATCCACTAGTGACTGGTTCTGAACAGTACCATGGCAGTGATTCGGAACCAGGGAGGTTACGTCACGTAAAGGTTCTGGACTTTGACATGGGGACTGCTTTGAGTTTGGTAATTAGCATCTAACGAGCAGCGTGGTGCCGGCGGAACCAAACACTGTTACCTTTCTGGACCCTGGAATGTGTGAAATGAGGTCAGGAGGCAGCCGTGACCGGTGACACGGAGAGAGTGTTCTGTCTGAACGGGCGCTTCCTGTTAACGTCAGCTGTTCAGGAGACGACGGTCAGACCGTCGTGACCTGAGCCGAACCGTCGTGTTCCGGCGTCTAGACCCGTGACCTTTAGCGACGGCAGAAATAATGAGCAGACTCTCTGTACTGAAGGTAAAAGTGCTGTGACCTTTTGAAGCCACTGTGAAAGGATGAAGTCAAGCTAAAATCTGCACTGGACTCGGATTGAAACAGATTCATGTTTAAGTTATTTTATTGCTGAACTGTGTGTGTGTGTGTGTGTGTGTGTGTGTGTGTGTGTGTGTGTGTGTGTGTGTGTGTGCGTGCGTGCGTGCGTGCGTGCGTGCGTGCGTGCGTGCGTGCGTGCGTGCGTGCGTGCGTGCGTGCGTCCTACCTGTCTCCATTGTCAGATGTGATGTCAGCATCCTCCTTACGTGAGGTATTAGTGTGGACGTGAGGACCAACACTCAGCCTTCAGCCTCCCAACACCGAGACCACAGGAAGAGACGTGACAGATTTCAAAGTAAAGTTGTGGTGAACTTCTAAAAAAAACTGCTGGTGTCCGTCTCGTTCCTGCTAAGAATGCAACTGAGCTGAAGATTGTCCTTGAAAGGTTTGGAGGAGATGGAGAGAGAGAGAGAGAGAGAGAGAGAGAGAGAGAGAGAGAGAGAGAGAGAGAGAGAGAGAGAGAGAGAGAGAGAGAGAGAGAGAGAGAGAGAGAGAGAGAGAGAGAGAGAGAGAGAGAGAGAGAGAGAGCGACAGAAGAGAAACAAGGTCAAGAAGAGGAAGCGAAGTGAAAAACACAGAACTCGAGCAAATCCTTAAACTTTAAAGCAGTGATGAACAGTTAGTGTCCAGTCTAACGAGCACTTTGTTGATTCTTTGACAGTTTAAAGTCAGTGGTGGTTGATCATGTGGGGGAACTGGTCCAAAGCGTCCTTCCTGTTCATCGTGCTGATGGGCTCTGATGTGTTTAGTATCGATCCTCCGTCAGCCGCCGCGGGTGGAGCCTGTCACTGAACCAGGCTCTTATCCCTTCAGTCCGATGGGAGGTGTCAGTTACAACCTCCACACAACTTCATCTTCATCCTGGTCTTTAATCTTCATCATCTTCATCTTCTTACTGGTCTTTAATCTTCATCATCATCTTCTTCCTGGTGTTTAACACCAGGCAAAAGGACGACCCCGTTCAGTGTCTGCTGTTTGGTTCCGCTCCGTCCTCGGCACCGATGCTTCGGGCCGGTGTCTGAGCAGAGCTGATGTCAGAACTGGGCCGTTTGGTTCAGAAGCCCCATCGTTTACTCTCCTCCCTGTTTTCTTGCGTGTCCGGGGTTAAACTGAACGTTGGGTGCAGATGCAGCAGCAGATGTTGATGTGACTGTGGCTGATGCCGCCGTCTGCTGAGCCTCGGCCCGGTCCACTGGACCGTGACGTCCTGCGTCTCCACGTTGCTTTCACAGATATTCCTTGTGACGGCAGCAGAAAATCCTGATTGAACAGATTCGATCTTTGATCTGAGCAACGGCAGCCTTGTCTCCAATTTAAGGCTTTTATTGTTTTGTGCACGTGAAGTTCTTCTGCTATTGATCAACATGGGACGACCGGCTGCTGCATTGAGTGAGGTCGCGTCATGAAAGGGCTGAAATGAAGGGAAGCTGTGACGGATGCATGTGAGCTGAAGGACCAGATGCTCCAGATGCTGAAGGACCAGATGCTCCAGATGCTGAAGGACCAGATGCTCCAGATGCTGAAGGACCAGATGCTCCAGATGCTGAAGGACCAGATGCTCCAGATGCTGAAGGACCAGATGCTCCAGATGCTGAAGGACCAGATGCTCCAAATGCTAAAGAACAAGATGCTCCAGTTGCTGAAGGACCAGATGCTCCAGATGCTGAAGGACCAGATGCTCCAGATGTTCTCCCTGCCTGGTGTCTGTTACTGCGTCTGCTCAGACGCTGCTCTTCAGAAGACGCAGATCTGAGATATTGGTCTGTAACACTTTCACTTCATCCGTCCTGATGCTTGTCTGTTATTTTGGTGAGAAGTTGTTTACTGAGAACCGTCTGAGCTGCTTTAAGCTGCAGCAGATTCTTTTGTGGAGAAGAAACGTCCCAGCTGTCATAAAAGCCGCCTTCAGCAGCTGCGTCAGATTTCTGTCACACACGTCTTTGTGTCAAACCCTCGTTGAGCAGGAACTGCTGTTTGTCTTCAGGACAGCGAGGGACGACGACGTCTGGGGCAGAGACAGTGAGAGAGTCGCACCAGGTCGGATGAGAGGAGGTCGGGTGAGAGGAGGTCGGGTGAGAGGAGGTTGGGTGAGAGGAGGTCGGGTGAGAGGAGGTCGGGTGAGAGGAGGTCGGGGGAGAGGAGGTCGGGTGAGAGGAGGTCGGGTGAGAGGAGGTCGGGTGAGAGGAGGTCGGGTGAGAGGAGGTCGGGTGAGAGGAGGTCGGGTGAGAGAGTTGGACCCAGCTCACACAACAGAGCTGCTGCTTTAATGCTGCCGTCACACTTCATCAGTCCAGCGTTTAAGCTTGGACGAAGTGGCCACAGACGCAGAGCAGCAGAGTGAGTTTCTCAGAGTGACATGTTTAAGGCGCAGATCAATAGTTCACGTTAACATTATTGTGGAAGCGACGAAGCCGGTGGAACCGTTCGTCTCTTACTATCGAGTGGGTTCAGCTTCACTGATGGAGACGACAGCGACGAGGAAAAGCAGCGGTAGCGTCGCTCTCTCCTGCCTTCACACGCCTCAGTCATGCATCAGATCAGAGGCTGTAAACTGTTCCATTCATAGCTGCTCGTTGTCTGATGTTTGGGCTCTCTGGGATTCAAGCTTCGTGCTCATACAGCTTTCATGGTTTACAGCGAGTGCCTGAACTTTGTGTTTGCAGTGTTAAAGCGGAACCTGTTGATTTCTGCTGTCATGCGGCTCCCGACCAGCAGGTGGCAGCACCAACCCTGGTTGTGCTGATTAAGGTGAGGTCACAGGTCACAAACAGGGGAAGAGGAGCAGAGGGGGAGCAGAGGAGGAGCAGAGGAAGAGCAGAGGAGGAGCTGAGGAGGAGCAGAGGAAGAGCAGAGGAAGAGAAGAGAAGGAGCAGAGGAGAAGCGTAGGAAGAGTAGAGGAGGAGCAGAGGAGGAGCAGAGGAAGAGCAGAGGAGGAGTAGAGGAGGAGCAGAGGGGTGAGTGGGAGACAAAGTTGGCGGAGCTCGGAGCCTTGGCAGCTGGAACATGTAGCTGGAACGTGGAGCTGAAGCTGATGTTACTGTACATTTCATGTCCTAAAGGCTTAAAGAGGAGTTTTCTCCAGGTCGCTCCACTAATCATGGCTTTGCAGAATGACTCCTCCCTCAGTCCTGAGTTCAGTCCTGGTTAACGTGTCTCCCTCTAATCTGACGCTTCCTGAAGGGGTTCAGTGATGCTGCTCTGTCTGAGTGCTCGGTGCTGAAGCTGAGGGAGGCGCTGACCTCCCAGCTGCTCTCTGCTGAGGTGACTCCCTCTGGATCAGTCTGTGTTGCACCTGTTGCAGCTCGGGTCCGATCGGCAGCTGGACCCGGTTAGGTTCAGGGTGCGGGAACGCAGCACTTTAATGGTCTGCTTTAATGGTGTGCTGTGGCCGTCCCAGTAGAGGAGCAGGTATCAGACAGCAGCCATGAGCTGCTGGTGGGGGTTGAAAACACCGACCCCTTTACCGCCGCACCTCCTCCTGTTCTGAAACACTCCAGGATGAAGGCTTAGAAACCAAAAGGCACCACAGAGAGCAGGAAGCTTTGTCTGCAAGTCTCCGACGACGTCTCCGAACTGAGACGCTGAGCAGGTCCGGGTTTAAAGCTGGAGCTGAAGGAGGGTTCTCAGCTGGGTTCACTGAAGTTGGTACTTGATTTGTGTTGTTTGTCGTAAACCCAATAGAACCGCTTTACTGGTCACTGCCTGAGTTCACTAACGTCTGACGCTCTGAGGAAGCTGGAACCTAGACTAAACCACTGCACCAGCAGGGAGTTTGCAGTTAAGCAAAATAGGGCAAATTGACTCCCAAGCGGCCAAATGAGCATGAAAACGTGGACTAGAGCCCAGTTCCTGAAAAAGACCTGTGACAGAAACTGAAAAGGCTCAAAATGTGCCTGATGTTCAGTCCCCAGAGATCTGTGTGTCTGGAGGTTGCAGAGATTCTTATTGGTCCTTGAAACAAATGCCGTTCACTCATTGTGTTCTAATTTCACTTCTTGAAGCTCAAAGATGCAAATTCACACCAGAGCAGAAAGGAGCGAGGACAGCTGCTGCAAAAGCCTGTTTCCTCCTCCTCCTCCTCCTCTCTCACTCTCTGAAGTCAAACATGCTGTGTGACACTGTCCATGGGTTGAAGCGCTATAGTAAAGTGGGCTCCAGCGGGACTATATGACGATGTGACTACAGTATGTGACTATGTGACTATGTGACTATGTGACTATGTGACTATGGGACTATGTGATTATGTGATTATGTGACTATGTGACTATGTGACTATGTGACTACGTGACTATGTGACTATGGGACTATGCAACTACGGGACTATGTGACTATGTGACTATGTGACTATGTGACTATGGGACTATGTGACTATGTGACTATGGGACTATGTGACTATGGGACTATGGGACTATGTGACTATGTGACTACAGTATGTGACTATGTGACTATGTGACTATGGGACTATGTGACTATGTGACTATGGGACTATGTGACTATGTGACTATGGGACTATGTGACTATGTGACTATGGGACTATGTGACTATGTGACTATGGGACTAGGGGACTATGTGACTATGTGACTATGTGACTACAGTATGTGACTATGTGACTATGTGACTATGTGACTATGGGACTATGTGACTATGTGACTATGGGGACTATGCAACTACAGGACTATGTGACTATGTGACTATGTGACTATGGGACTATGTGATTATGTGATTATGTGACTATGTGACTATGTGACTATGTGACTACGTGACTATGTGACTATGGGACTATGCAACTACGGGACTATGTGACTATGTGACTATGTGACTATGTGACTATGGGACTATGTGACTATGGGACTATGGGACTATGTGACTATGTGACTACAGTATGTGACTATGTGACTATGTGACTATGGGACTATGTGACTATGTGACTATGTGACTATGGGACTATGTGACTATGTAACTACAGTATGTGACTATGTGACTATGTGACTATGGGACTATGTGACTATGTGACTACAGTATGTGACTATGTGACTATGGGACTATGGGACTATGGGACTATGTGACTATGTGACTATGCAACTACAGGACTATGTGACTATGTGACTATGTGACTACAGTATGTGACTATGTGACTATGTGACTATGTGACTATGCAACTACAGGACTAGGTGACTATGTGACTATGTGACTACAGTATGTGACTATGTGACTATGGGACTATGGGACTATGTGACTATGTGACTATGTGACTATGCAACTACAGGACTATGTGACTATGTGACTATGTGACTACAGTATGTGACTATGTGACTATGGGACTATGTGACTATGTGACTATGTGACTACAGTATGTGACTATGGGACTATGGGACTATGTGACTATATGACTATGTGACTATGCAACTACAGGACTATGTGACTATGTGACTATGTGACTATGTGACTACAGTATGGGACTATGTGACTATGTGACTATGCAACTACAGGACTATGTGACTATGTGACTATGTGACTACAGTATGTGACTATGTGACTATGTGACTATGGGACTATGTGATTATGTGACTATGTGACTATGGGACTATGGGACTATGTGACCATGTGACTATGTGACTATGGGACTATGTGACTATGGGACTATGGGACTATGGGACTATGTGACTATGTGACTATGTGACTATGTGACTATGGGACTATGGGACTATGTGACTATGTGACTATGCAACTACAGGACTATGTGACTATGTGACTATGTGACTATGTGACTACAGTATGTGACTATGTGACTATGCAACTACAGGACTATGTGTCTATCTGACTACAGTATGTGACTATGTGACTATGTGACTATGTGACTATGGGACTATGTGACTATGTGACTATGCAACTACAGGACTATGTGACTATGTGACTATGTGACTACAGTATGTGACTATGTGACTATGGGACTATGGGACTATGTGACTATGTGACTATGTGACTATGTGACTATGCAACTACAGGACTATGTGACTATGTGACTATGTGACTACAGTATGTGACTATGTGACTATGGGACTATGCAACTACGGGACTATGTGACTAAGAGGTGAAGCCTGAAGCCTCCCTCAGCTTCTCTCCTGTCCGTCGGCGCGGCTGCAGCTGCGTTCTCCTGGGAGAAGCCGAGCCACAGTCACAAAGTGGCTGCAGACGTCCAGAGTGGTGTTAAAGGGCAACAGCGGCTTGATCTCTGAGCAGGAGCAGCTTGTTCCCGCTCCACTGGTCCTGGATCAGCAGGTTAACAGCAGCACGGTTCAGTCCATGCAGGCAAAGGTGGGACTGACTCACGCAACGCGTGAGGGCTGAGGGAGAAACCCTTTTAATTGTGTGTCACCTTCAGGCTCTGAGGCGACTCAGCGATTACAGCTGGAACCGCTGAGTCAGCAAACGCAACATATACTGTACGACCTGAGAGTCTGAAGACGAGAGGAACCGAAGGACGAAGGCCAGAAGCCACGACTCAATTATTTCTCCAAAAAGGCCGAGGAGTTTGGATTCTAGACGACGTATTGTGTGACTGTGACTGCACTCAGTGTCCACAGTCCCAGGTCTCTCTTTGTCAATGATGACGACCAGCTCGGTCTGGACTCGAGTTAGCGATTTAACACACCCTCCTTCCAGACGTCCTGAAACGTTCAAACCTGGCAACCGACGCTCATATTCCCGTGGATGTTGGCTGCTTTTAGTTTGTGTCTCTTTGGTCCAGACGGATCCAGACGGTGCCAGGAGGATGAGTCATGATGAGCCTGGCGGTTCTGACTTAAAGGCAGAGCTTCAACAGAACCGAGGCGACGCTCAAGCTGTTCAACGACCTCCGCTCACTGCACTCGGCATCATGTGACCCCCCCCGTGCCCCTCACGTCCACACCCACCTGCATTTTTCATCCCAGCTTTGGGCCCCGACGTGTAGAGAAACACTCATCTCATCACAGACGGAGCTTCAAGACGCTGCAAACAAACGGCCACCACTGTTCAGGGACCCGGTTGCTTCCTGTGTCTTCTGCTCGAAACATCTTCAGATAAATTCATGAGCATTATGTTTAAAGTGTAATGTTGATGCTTCTCTGCACTTCTGTGCAGGCGGACGGCGCTTCGGCTCCTTCTGGCACCGCCGCAGCTCATTATGTGCATCAGAACCGCTGCCGGTGTGGGAACAATGTCAGTCAAATGTTCACTTCTTCATTCGGGGGAGGCTCCATGCATGTATTCATTCGTGGTAAATGAGCAGTGGAGGAGAGCTGCTCCACCGCTGGTCTCTCACATGTTCAGCTCAGCTGTGCCACTTCCTGTCAGCATCACTCATGAGAATTGCCTCCGCCTGCTGTCGGTGTCAGACGCATTATCATTGGTCCGGTATGTTTGATGAGACCACGCCCGATCTCTGTAGTTTAACCTCCAAACCGCAGCTAAGGCTCATGGGAGTCGTACGGTACCTGCTGGAGAATGATCAGGTGATCACGTCATGAGCCACACGTACAGTATCTGACTGTATCCGTGGTTACCGTGCGCCTGCCAGGACACAGGCTTCATCTGCCCCCACGGCTCCGATGTGATGAGCAGATGCTAAATGGCTCTGAGACTCAGTATGTGAGCGTCTGTAGTCACCCTGCGTCCGCTGTGTGCGAGGCCAGTAGCCCATTGGCTGCTCTGTTGTTGAGGAGCGTTTCTGCCTGAGGCCGAAGCCTCGTGGCCCAAAAAGGACTCGTCCTGTCGTCCTGACGAACGTCTGCCTCCAGGTTTGTGTCTGCAGAGAAGCCGGCAGCTGATCCAGGGTCACTCACGTGTGTGTGTGTGTGTGTGTGTGTGTGTGTGTGTGTGTGTGCGTGCGTGCGTGCGCGCATGCGTGCGTGCGTGCGTGCGTGCGTGTGTGTGTCCACGGTGAGACACAAATAATAATGTGGCGAGACAACAGACCGCTGGAAGTCTGCAGGTCAAACACAACCTGTTACTTCTTCTTTGGCTTCAGTCGGATCCTTATCACAGCTTAGCTTGTTATAGCTCTGCTTCTGTCTCATTTACATACAGTATTTGTTCCTAAGTGGTTACAGATGAACCTTCACCCAGTTTAATGAAAAGACTAATAAAATGGTCTCAATGCAGAAAGGGCTCCTTTAAAAGGCAAAGCTTTATGCAAATGACATAATAAATGTGTCCGTGTCCCACAGCGCCCTAATTAGACTGCATATGTTTATTGCTTATGGCTTCAGAGGACAGATGATCATTTCCTATATTGCTGTTTTGTGTTTCTGGATGAGCCACATCGTCAATCTTCAATAATGAGTTTACTCTGATGCCGACAGTCAATTTGTCCGAGGTGCTGCGTGGGGTCGGAAGGTCCTCATTTACCTGGAGGCCGCCGTCTACCTGTCTGAGCCCAGCGGTGCCGCGCCGATTCTCTGTCAGCGCAAACAACAGTTGGCGTCTTTGTGAGACGTCGCCTGAGGCCACACAAACACTCTATCGCTGTCAGGAGACAGTCCCGGCCTCTGTGTGGCTCTAACACATGGAAGCAGAGAGGACTCAGGCCGCTGCATTGACGCCGTCCAGCTGTGAAGCCGCTGATTCATCTTCATGCGCCGTGAACGTGGCTGCTGCTCATGAAGCGGGCTCGTCTCCCCATCACCTGTGCTGGTTTTGGGTCCGGTCGCCCGTCCATCATTGTCCGTCCGCCCGTCTCTGTTTTCTTCCTGTTTATAGTTCATTTTCTGCTCATCTTCCCTTCGCTGCTCTCGCTGCCGCCTTCTCTGACGCCAGAAAACTCGCTCTGGGAAAACACAGCCCTGCTTGTTATTTTACAGCTCTCTAAACTCACTGTGCGTCAGGAATGAAAATCCCAAAATGGAGCAGTGGTGCATTAAAACTGCAGCTTCTCGCAAATTTGATTCAGTGCATTCATAAATCCAGGCATCTTTTGGGATTTATAGGAAAACACGAAGAGCGTATGTTCAGAAAGGTATTTAATGGAAACCTCCTTGTTACACACCCTGTCGCTGTGTGACTAATCACACACAAATGTCTGTAAAATGCAGCTGTAGATCCAGCGCTGAGCTTGTAGTGAACTCGACCTTTGACCCTTGACCCTCTCAGGTCTCACGCGTTCATATTAGAGGTGCGTCTGTAGACGAACGGGCAGGAGGTCCTGATGAGGCTTTGTTTGTTCTTAGCATCTGGTGGCTCCCGATCAACTGCCTCATCCTTCGTTCCTCACATATCTGAGAGCAGCGCTTTGAAAGGTTTCCTAGATGCCTTTTATTAATTCACTAGACAGAAAAATCCACTCCCTTTATTGATCCTAATTTTGAGCTGTGAACCCTGAGGGCCCCTGGGCCCCTGGGCCCCGGAGCTCCCGCGTCTCTAATTTGCTTTATTCTCAGTGTGCTGACAGTGGGATGCGTGAGAGCAGCACAGCTTCACAACTTTATGACAGCTTTATTAAAAACAAAGGCAGATATTCAGCTGAGCTGTGAACGTGTGTGTGCTCAGTAATGATGGGTTTTATGGGCTTGTTGTGGAGTGTGTGCTTGTGCATGGGACGACTGGCTGCAGGCAGAGAGGAGGAGACCAGGGAGCTGCCGGGAGCACCGGCGCTCGGCTGAACCTTCTGAGCCGCTTCAAAAGGGAAACTGCAGATCTACGACTTTTGTTTTAATGGAAACCTGAAGGACCGCGAGCCCAGCAGCTCCTCCCGTCTCTCACACCAAAGCCCTCCGTTAGGCCACATCCAATTTGCAGTTAGGCCATTTTCCATTTGCAGTTAGTTGACTAAATGTTAGACTGAGCGGGTGCTGTGTCTGTGGCGCTTCTCTCTCATGGAGCCGGCGCTCGGTGGCGTTGGAGTCACGCGTTACTGCCCGTCGTGACGCGGCCTCGCTGCGTTCAGGCCGGTGATGAGTCCAGCAGCTGTCATCACGATCACGTCGACTCTTGTGTCAGTAACAAAAGCACCAAAGCTGCAACAACCGGGAGCTTTGTTCTCCTTTAAGCCGCGTGTTTGTTTCTGCCGTCATGAATAGTTTAGTAGCTGGAGCCACTGGAAGCAAGACTTCACAAAGCTTCTGAAGGATCATTAAAAAGAAACAGCAGCACCTTACTGTAAAACCTACGTCACACACACAAGTCACGGCTCTGGTTTTCATCTGATTTACACATAAGGAAACTCGATGTCAGGTCCTAAAGACACAGATTTGAGTGAGTCCTGGTTCAACCAGTCACATCAACTTTATCATAATTCATGTATCTGTAATGACCCAAAGTGGAGGTGTGAACTGTGTGTCTGTGTGTCTGCCTGCCTGCCTGCCTGTCTGTCTGTCTGTCTGTCTGTCTGTCTGTCTGTCTGTCTGTCTGTCTGTCTGTCTGCGTGTGTGTGTGTGTGTGTGTGTCTGTGTGTCTGTCTGTGTGTCTGTCTGTGTGTCTGTCTGTCTGTCTGTCTGTCTGTCTGTCTGTCTGTCTGTCTGTCTGCGTGTGTGTGTGTGTGTGTGTGTCTGTGTGTCTGTCTGTGTGTCTGTCTGTGTGTCTGTCTGTCTGTCTGTCTGTCTGTCTGTCTGTCTGTCTGTCTGTCTGTCTGCCTGTCTGTCTGTCTGTCTGTCTGTCTGTCTGTCTGTCTGTGTGTCTGTCTGCGTGCGTGTGTGTGTGTCTGTCTGTGTGTCTGTCTGTCTGTCTGTCTGTCTGTCTGTCTGTCTGCCTGCCTGTCTGTCTGTCTGTCTGCGTGCGTGCGTGCGTGCGTGCGTGCGTGCGTGCGTGCGTGTGTGCGTGTGTGTGTGTGTGTATGTCTGTCTGTCTGTCTGCCTGTCTGTCTGTCTGTCTGTCTGTCTGCGTGCGTGTGTGTGTGTGTGTCTGTGTGTCTGTCTGTGTGTCTGTCTGTGTGTCTGTCTGTCTGTCTGTCTGTCTGTCTGTCTGTCTGTCTGTCTGCCTGTCTGTCTGTCTGTCTGTCTGTCTGTCTGTCTGCGTGCGTGCGTGCGTGCGTGCGTGCGTGCGTGCGTGTCTGTCTGTCTGTCTGTCTGTCTGTCTGTCTGTCTGTCTGTCTGTCTGCCTGTCTGTCTGTCTGTCTGCCTGTCTGTCTGCCTGTCTGTCTGTCTGCGTGCGTGCGTGCGTGCGTGCGTGCGTGTGTGTGTGTGTGTGTATGTCTGTCTGTCTGCCTGTCTGTCTGTCTGTCTGCCTGTCTGTCTGTCTGTCTGTGCTGGGGTCAGTCATACTGTTGCTCCATCGCAGCCTCTGGGAGTGATTTTAACCTGCGCCTTCGCCTGACGAGTGTTCAGTTCACTTTCAGTGACCCCCGTTCAGAGAAAGACAGAGTTTTATTCAATATTATAAAACTGACAGAACTTCTGACAGTTTGATTGCTGGCATGAAAACATACATCTCATTATGGAGCAACTATTAAAACGTCCAGCTTTGGACGTTTTTATGGATATGTGCGTCACTTTTGAAAAGAAGCCACCATATTCATAATTGCCATCATAATCATCCGTCTCATCGCTGTCGTTGCTGTAATGGATGGTGAAACTCAGCAGAAAATTAGCCTGGACGTAGCCTCCATCTGCTGCAGCCAAAACCCTGATTATCAACATCATCATCATCATCAGTGAATGATGAAAGGCGTTTACAGCTGGACCAGTCTGTCCAGCACAGTGTGTGGACACAGATAGAAGCTACGGACGAGCGTGTATGTGCTCGGCTCAATCACACGAGGTCTGAAGGGAAGTCGGCGAGGGACCGTCATCAGCGGCTGCTTTATTGTCTGTTCTTCGTCCACCACCTCAGGAAAAGTCATATATTTCTATCGTTTGCTCGTAAAGATTTGAATTTATATTTGGGACTTGGAGTCATTCGAAGCAGTGACGTTCAGGCTGAGGGTGTAAAAGCTCCTCTTTTCTCGATGGCAGCTACTTTAGATCCAAATCAATAAGCTGCTTGTGATGAGGCTCCCTCCGCATCTGAACGCATGATTGGACTGAAGCAGCACTTTCTGTCTGTTCCGTCCAGAACCCGGCCTCCGCCTCCGCAGCCCAGACAGCGCCCCACCTCCACCCACGCCAGACGGGGGGTTGGAGGACTCCACTGTGCCGGGTTTGTTCTGTCCAGACTAAAAAAACAGCTTCCTGCAGTGAGATGAGGTCTGATGACACAGCAGAGACGACTGCATCTGTGGACGTGAATCCATCAGCTGTTGTTTTCCGTCAGTCCTCGTTCCTCGTCCACGCTGATGTTGGTGAAGCCCTGCGCCGAAACCCGCACGCAGACTCCACTCAGCACGAGTGGAGGTGTAATGGAAAAATTTTGCCTTGTGCTGTTTCTTATCCAACACACTCGTCATGTGCTGGTTAGGTGCAATACTGAACATTCTTACACAAACAAATAATCTCTTGTGCCCTGACGTACATCAAGTCTAAACATCTGATGTTCCATTTGACTGACTAATAATTTCTGATATATGTTTGTCTTTTACACCCGGACTCTGGCTCCATCCTATCTGACTCCCCACCAGACCCAAGGCTGTTAAAGCAAATGCATCTTGTCTTGGAAGCTCGGTGTTCCTTCCTTTGGATAACAAGACATGACGATGCAGAAGTGAGAAAGCAAACATTCTCACTCACAGCGAGATAAGGTGGCGCAAACAATTCCATTGCTGCAGAGAGACATTCCACCAGAGCCAGAGAAAGGGGTTAAAAGGCAGAAGCAACTTGAGGATCGTGGGCTCTTTGCATCACACCTTCGTGGTGTGTGCACTGATCTCCCCAGCTGGTTTTTGGTTTGTTGATGTGCACGATCAACATCCATGCTTTTTATTTGCTTTCCCCATTATTTTTATTTTCTTTATTATTTCAATAAATCGCACAAAAGGACAACTCTCTCTCATCTACTTCTTTATGGAAAATTTCCACCACAGAAATTGGCGTCTACGAACAGGATCCCGCGGCAGGTCGTCTGGACGGTGTGACCAGGGACGATAGTCCTGAGGACTAGGGTCGCTCAGCCTCCAAACCTCTACAGACATTCAGAGCTGGGAGGACTGCTCACGCGTCTGGATCGCCTCTGACGAGATCCACGAACTCAGATTCAAACTCAAATCCTAATTTGGCTTGGCTCGGTGAGAGAGATTCCTTTTAATTTGGGAAAAAACAAAAAGAAAATATAATTAGGACTAGAGATGATAATATTTCTAAAACAACTATTTGGCTGAAAACATCCAAAATATAATATTAGAAAAAATTATAATTTTAAAATTTAATATTCGGGTAAAATTAATTAGGTCAAAGTCTGCCCTGGTGGTTGAGACGGTGGTTGCTAAGGGTTGGCTCGTGGGACCGAGCTTGTTTCGTCTGTACTGAGGATACAGACCAGTGTGCAGATCTGAGCGCAGTCCAAAGGGTGTGGACAAGGAAATAAAAGACGGCTTCTGTAAGACGGAGCGCGTTTGCAGGGGGAAGTGGTTTTGAGATACGAGGGACCCGGGTCTTAGAGGGGCCTGACGGTGAAGGACCACTTCCGAGAACCCTGTCGCTGATCTGAGCGGTTCCCTTTCTACGGAGACGTCCGTGGAAGAGAAATTTCGAAAAAAGGTTCCGGCCGGAACACAAAAAAGTCTAAGGCAGAAAACCGCCGGGACTCTGAAAGATGGGTTCGGGGCGATCTAAGTCTCCACCACCAGACTGCAGCATTACAAAAGTAAAAGTAATTAAAAGTAAAAGGTAAATATGGTTATTAGTGTGTTTCATGTTTCCATGAGTGGGAAACTGGTTATAGGTTCAAAAGGAGAATTACGTAGTGTAAAAGACATATGCACCTTTAAAAGATTTGAAAAAGCAAAACTATGAAAACTAAAGCCCTAAAAGAAACAAAAGAGAGATGAGAGTAACGGAAAAAAGGAGATAACAACTCTGGGGAAGAATTGTTTGCACTCTGCCACACACACACATACACCACACACACACATATCATGTCAAGATCAAATGCTCCCACTGTTTCTGCTCTCTATTCTAATGCAGAACTGAGCGCGATGAGGGTAAATCCGGATCTGGACTCCTTTCCCACCATCAGCAGAAGAACCGAAGGAGAAGAAGCGCCTGATCAACAACCAGAACAGGGTGGAAGCTCTGACACCACAGCAGCTGGAGGACACAGACCACAGCATGGACGCCTCACAGACTCCCACAACGTCTGCAGCCATCACGTTCTGGGCTCATCAGATGAACCAGCTACTACAAGCGTGTGTGTCTGACAGACACCTGCTTATGACAATCAGCAAAGGAAAACAAGGACAGAGCAACAGCAGAGAAGACGTGCTCTGACACAGACACTGGTTGAAACAACAGGAGAGGCTTCAGACGTGATCGGCCCAAAAGAGCTGCATCTGAGGATCCAGGAAAGGTCTGTCATCGAGGAACAACTGTCCCATTGAAAGGCTTCACCCGCTGGCGCTCACATCAGACTGATGGTTGGGGAAGGAGGAAGGTGACGGTTCCTTTTCACGTGACGTACAAGACGGTACCGCAAACACACACACACACATTCATACACGCAATGAAGAAACACGCTTACAGCTGATACACGCCCAAATTCATGTTCATGCTTATCTGCTCGCAATGAAGAATCGCTTTTTGCTCAAAAAAAAATCCCACAGAGTGATTTTAAAAATATGACAAACAGCTAAATGACAACTGCTGCATGACTTTACAGTCTGATGGGTTTAAACTATTTCAATTTGCAACAAATTCAGTAATAAAATCCTCCATGTTTCTAAAAATACTTGTGCACAATATAGGTTTGTCTGGCCAGACTAGAAGACTATAGGAAAACAAAACAGACTGTAGAAAAAACAAAACCAGACCATAGGAAGACTGAAACTGACTGAAACAGACTATTAATGACTATTAAAGGGAAGACGACTATTAGAGAGAAGTAATAATAATTACTGTACGTACCAGACTATTAAAGAAAAACTAATTCTTTCACTGTCTTGTACAACATCTGACAGCAAGACACCTTAACATTCATTTTTGCTTTCAAACTTGTGCCCAGTTAAATTTTTAGGAAGAGATCTCATCTGTAGTTTAGGTATTTGATTGATTTCCACTCCAGACGGAGTGCAGGTTACATCTACAGACATTCTAAATAATCCCTCTTTTGTTGCTGTTAACTTCAGCTCAGCTGTGCTCTTATCATTGGCTGCTGAGGGGGGGCTGTAACTGAGGCCCTCACACAGGCTGCATCACAGCTTGTTTATGATTTCACACACACACTCAAACTGACCTCAACTTCCCTCTTTTGGGATGAACACAGGTCTGCGCTTGCGATTTCTTTTACTAATGAACAAAAAGATTTTTATTTTTTATTCTACAGTTCCACACGTCCCTCTGTGAAAACATGATGGAGACAGATGGCAGGACGTGGGTCCTTTCGTGAACAGATGTCAACGGGGTGGAGACTGGTGAACGACTTCTGACCCCATGTGACGTATTTACCTACTTTGCATACTTTAGAAAACTTTTTTTTATTCTGCCTGTCATGTGCAGCAAACAGTGAACTGGGTACCTCCACATTCTAATGACACACATTACACGCTTTCGTTTTTATTTTTATTTTTCAGAGGACGCTCTGACCCAACACTCAGCCTTACAGGAAGCCCTGCTTCCCTGTGGCTCACACAGACATGATGTAGGTTCGATCAGAGGATGTGAACCAGTGGTCATCACACCTAAATCTGACCACAGACCATGTAAACAACAACACCCTCTTAAAGGAAGCCATAGATGGTGTTACTGCAGACACCACTAAGCTACTGAAACATTGGATGCTACAGGCCACAAAGAGAGCCTGTTTAAATTACACTTTGTTCAGACAAAGGTTATTTTCTGGGTCATTGTAATTACAGCTGATGGCAAATCCATCTCACCCAACTGAGTTAAAGCAATTTGAAACCTGCCTAAACCGTGCACGTATAAACAGCTGATGTCTTTTCTAGGTCTTTGTTCTTATTGTAGGAACTTCAGTCCTAACTTTACTGTCTTTGAGGCCCCACTCAGGGTTCTGATGCAGACGTCTTCATCGTCCACTTCTTGTCTCACGTGGACGTCTGAGGCTGAACAACGTTCACCGACCTCATGCTTGCTCTTCAGTTGGCTCCTACCTTGGGTCTTCCTGATCTGACCCTACGCGACCTTTCACTCAAACAGTGGATGAGAGATCAGGTTGTACGACTTCTGTTCTTTGTCCTCATACTGTGTCTTTGATTCTTTTGGAAAACATCACATCTTTCTACAGCCCGATGGCTTAGATGCAACACCACTTTGCTCAACATGCTGAACGTTACTATCAAGAGGCCGTCTTGAAGTCTGGCTCTTTGCTAAGACACTACTCTGCTCAGGCTGCAGAGTTGATCACATTGACTGAAGCTAGTAAACGAGCAGAAGGAGAGTCTGTTACCATCTACATGGACTCCACAGACGCTCTGTGGAAGCATAGGAAGCTTTTTTGAAGTCTAATTGCAAACCTATCTCACATCATGATTAGGTTCTGCTTTGCTGGGCGCTGTCCTGCTGCCTACAGCTAATGCTGTTTTTACATCATCAGTGACGACTTTGTTTCTGCCGACATGCAGCTGCAGACGCTGCTGCGAAGGACGACAACCCCTCCCTCTCCTGATCCTCGTTTCCTCTCCTCATCCTTGTTCCCTCTCCAACTCTCTCTATCCTTTCCTTCCTTTCTTCCTCTCTCCCTGTGCTTTAAACATTTTCTACCTCGCAGGAACGCAGACTCTGGCTGACGAATGGTTCCACCTGTAGCCATGGAGTCTGGTTTGGGCCTGATGACACGCCGTACCGCCCAAACACCTTTTTCCCCACAATTCAGATTTCCCAACAGGTGAAAACAGGCAACAGGACCATTACACCATCCAACCAGGGGACTGGGTGATCGTTAAGGAGTTCAGGAGGAAGCACTGGGACTCCAAACGGTGGCGAGGTCCCTTCCAGGTCCTTCTGACGACCCACACGGCTGTGAAGATCACAGAGAGAGTGACTTGGATCCACTCCATCCAGGAAGGTCCCGGATCCAACAGACGACCCTCCATCTACACCACACGAGAAAACCACCACTGACGAAAAGAACTGAGAAGAACGACCCTCGCTGTGCTCACACACGCACTGAGGCGAGGCTGCGTTGACCGTTCAGCTAAAGGTGTGAGCCAAGCGCCGCCTGAAGCTGCGCCGGTGAATCACACTATCAGACCATACATCTACACACACGCTCCTGAGAAAACACACACACGAGCAGCCTTGAGTTGCCGACGCTGGACGACGTGTAGACTCTTCACATCACGGGAGTGACAGTGACTCAGACGACATTGGGAGGAAACCTGGCGGTGATAACGAATCCCAAGTGTCTCTGTGATCAGCTGATCACAACCTGAAGAACCCCAACGAACAATCAATACTTCAACACACAGGTTGGAAACAATCTAACGCTACTGTTCAACAGGAAGAAGCAGATTGTTACGAGACATCAATTGTAAACATGCTTTGTTAGACTTCATTTTATGTTACTCTGATTATTGCCTTTATCACATGATGTTTCTATGTAACTTTGCACACTACTTTTGAATGAGAAAATTTCACATAATTCACAACACTGAGTTTAAATATCCTAAAGTTGACTTGGTGTTTAATTTGCTCACAATCACTTTATTCACTGCTACAATTAGTTCTATCCTTCATCTACAGATGAAAGACAACACAAGCGGAAAAACGCATCATCATTCTGGTTAAATCCCTGAATCTCCTATTCGCTCTAGACGCAAATGTACAATTAAAGATCCGAAAGCATTAAATCTATCTTAAGAATATATGAAACAGAACCCCACCGGAAACGTATGGCTATCATACATTAATTTTCTTTATTACATTACAATTGAATGGCCGTAGACACGTTGTTAGCAGAGAAAAGAGGCGGTTGTGTTGTGTTTGGAGACGCATATTGTACTTACATCCTGAATAACACTGATTCTAATGGTATTGTGGCGAAGGCGCTACACGGCCTTCAAAATCCCAGCTAACTCTGGTATAGGTTCTTCCTCTTGGAATTGGCTAGACGAAATGTCTGGAAAATGGAAATCTGTTCTCATGTCCACAGCTGTTTCCTTTATAATTGAGATGGCTGTGATTCTCTTGTTTGGTTTTTGCGTTATCCCACTGGTTAGAGGTCTCATCATGCGTGCGACCTCAGCAACACTCTCGTATCAAATGACACAATGAACTATGTTCAAAAACCCCAACTCTAATTCACGTAATGACTTTGACGATGGCTATCTGATCACAAAATATAATCTGATACAAATATGATTATGGACTTATTTTCTTCACATGCTCATACAGAGGTTATTCTTGTTTAACTACCCACCAAAACAGCTCCCAACCTTTTATCCCTAAGTTACTTGCATTTTTATGTGAAGGTGTATTTTTGAATTTTGACTTAATACACTTACTGTTTCATTTGTAAGGGTTGTTACTACAAAACGCAATGTTTGAAAAATTTATTATTTTAGTGTTTGATTAATGTGTAATCAAAAGGGGGGAATGTAATGGAAAAATTTTGCCTTGTGCTGTTTCTTATCCAACACACTCGTCATGTGCTGGTTAGGTGCAATACTGAACATTCTTACACAAACAAATAATCTCTTGTGCCCTGACGTACATCAAGTCTAAACATCTGATGTTCCATTTGACTGACTAATAATTTCTGATATATGTTTGTCTTTTACACCCGGACTCTGGCTCCTTCCTATCTGACTCCCCACCAGACCCAAGGCTGTTAAAGCAAATGCATCTTGTCTTGGAAGCTCGGTGTTCCTTCCTTTGGATAACAAGACATGACGATGCAGAAGTGAGAAAGCAAACATTCTCACTCACAGCGAGATAAGGTGGCGCAAACAATTCCATTGCTGCAGAGAGACATTCCACCAGAGCCAGAGAAAGGGGTTAAAAGGCAGAAGCAACTTGAGGATCGTGGGCTCTTTGCATCACACCTTCGTGGTGTGTGCACTGATCTCCCCAGCTGGTTTTTGGTTTGTTGATGTGCACGATCAACATCCATGCTTTTTATTTGCTTTCCCCATTATTTTTATTTTCTTTATTATTTCAATAAATCGCACAAAAGGACAACTCTCTCTCATCTACTTCTTTATGGAAAATTTCCACCACAGAGGTTTCTGGCCTGAACTCGTTTCCAGCGATAACACAGTCTGGTCCTGCGTTTCTGGCTGAAGATGAGGATCGTTGAGGTGAGTCCAGCAGCACATAGCCATCGACCAAGCAGCTTCTCATCACGCAGCACCGCGGCCTCTTAAAACCTCATCTGCCGATGCCGAGACAGACGAGACAGACGAGACGAGACGAGACGAGGCTGAAAGCAATCTGTGCCGGCGAGGAGCGAGCTCAGTGTCCGCGGTCCCAGTCACGCTGGCTTTGAATGGGATTTATTATTCTATTCCATTTGTGCCTGGTGGAAACTTTTCACAAAGTCTGCACTGACATACACAGAAATAATATGAAGATGAACGGGCTCATATCTAAGCTTTCTGCTGCAACTATTGGTTTGAAACCAATAGTTGATGCAGATGAATGAGCGTCACATGGCTTCATGGACGCTGAGGCTGCTTCTCTGCAGGCTCCATCTATTGAAGCTGCCGGTCGAGAGGACCTGTGAGGCGTCTCCTCCCCAACTACGCTGTCTGATGTGTTTGCTGTCCTGCTAAGTTGTGCACTAGGGCCTCATATACCCTGAAAATACAGGTTCTTTCCATTTTAGGGCTGTCGTCACACGCGCAATAGCTGAGCTCCAGATCCTCCAGCAGCTCCTGCCGTCACCACAAGCAGCAGCTGAGAAGCATCCACACGTTTGAGCACTGTCTGAGCCGTGGGAACACATCAGTTCAGTCTATTGTTGTGACTGTGTGTCTAAGAGAGAGCTAAGCAGATTCTACTGTGGTCATTTGCTTTATTGGTAAATTGTGGTACCAGGCTTAAGGTTATAGTGAGTCACTTGTTTTGTAGGTCCACATAAATTTAAGAGCCCACTTTTGCCACCTGTGCAGCAGCAGAGTCCTTTGGCAGTCGTTCAAAGTGTCTGGAACTATTATGAGTCCAAGAAGAGTTCAACAACTAATGGTGTCGCACATGGTTTCAGATGGAACCGGACAGTTAGCGCCTGCATTTGTTTTAGTCTGTGGTGAGAAGAGAAGGGATGAGGCGCCAGCATAGGGATGCTCCTCTGTGCTGCTCCACCCGACATGCTCCACGCTCCCTAACATGCTCCACGCTCCCTAACATCCTCCACGCTCCCTAACTCTGCCTCAACCCGACATGCTCCACGCTCCCTAACTCTGCCTCCACCTGACATGCTCCACGCTCCCTAACATGCTCCACGCTCCCTAACATGCTCCACGCTCCCTAACATCCTCCACGCTCCCTAACTCTGCCTAAACCCGACATGCTCCACGCTCCCTAACTCTGCCTCCACCTGACATGCTCCACGCTCCCTAACATGCTCCACGCTCCCTAACATGCTCCACGCTCCCTAACATCCTCCACGCTCCCTAACTCTGCCTCAACCCGACATGCTCCACGCTCCCTAACTCTGCCTCCACCTGACATGCTCCACGCTCCCTAACATGCTCCACGCTCCCTAACATGCTCCACGCTCCCTAACATGCTCCACGCTCCCTAACTCTGCCTCAACCCGACATGCTCCACGCTCCCTAACTCTGCCTCCACCTGACATGCTCCACGCTCCCTAACATGCTCCACGCTCCCTAACATGCTCCACGCTCCCTAACATCCTCCACGCTCCCTAACTCTGCCTCAACCCGACATGCTCCACGCTCCCTAACTCTGCCTCCACCTGACATGCTCCACGCTCCCTAACTCTGCCTCCACCTGACATGCTCCACGCTCCCTAACCCTGCCTCCACCTGTAAGCTGCTCTGCTGCTCCACGCTCCCTAACCCTGCCTCCACCTGTAAGCCGCTCTGCTGCTCCACGCTCCCTAACCCTGCCTCCACCTGTAAGCCGCTCTGCTGCTCCACGCTCCCTAACCCTGCCTCCACCTGTAAGCCGCTCTGCTGCTCCACGCTCCCTAACCCTGCCTCCACCTGTAAGCCGCTCTGCTGCTCCTCGCTCCCTAACCCTGCCTCCACCTGTAAGCCGCTCTGCTGCTCCTCGCTCCCTAACTCTGCCTCCACCTGACATGCTCCTCGCTCCCTAACCCTGCCTCCACCTGTAAGCCGCTCTGCTGCTCCTCATGCAGCCGTTAGGAGCATGTGGAGGGAAGCTGTGAGGTGCCAACCTCTCTGCACCGGCGCCTCCCAGGCATATTCCTGCACATTCATCATACTTGTCGGATAAAGTGACTGTGATTTAGATCTCCAGCAGTTTCATCTTTCTTCCTCTCAGCTTTTCACATGGAAATGGCTCATTCTCCTCCACCTCGGCCGTCAGCTCTGCAAGAAAAAGACACATTTATCTGTGGAGGACCAAGCTTTCGCTCCCCTATTGCTTCTTGTCAGCTGTTTTTTCTCGTACACACCGGCGCCATCTGACCTGCTTATCCAGCACTATCAGGAGGTGTCACGGCCTGGGAGCAAACTGCTCCTGGCTCAGCTGAAATCCGCTCTACAGTAGGACTGCTTTTAAGCCAGAGAGGAGGAAGGGAAGCAATGTGGGTGAGCCTAACATGAGGGCAGAATGAAACACGAGCAGAGAATAAACGAGGAGAAGATCATAAAAGTTGAACAGACCTGAAATACGGCGCAACGTGGGCGGAGGTTTTGGGGAAAGGGAGTTGGGAAGAAGATAAGTTTGTCGTCTGGGAAGTAGCTGAGGAGGTAAAGCTGCGTCTGTCGGGGGAGATGTGATGGAGATCAGATTGATGATAACCTACAAACACCACAGGGCAAATAAAGCAATGGAGGCTCCGTATCAACAACGATCAGCAACGAGGTGAAGCTGAAGGAAGCGGCAGAAGACGGATGTGTTTGTTGTCACTGCTGCAGAGAACGGACTCCCACCCAACGCCGACCTGACTCTGACCCGACCTCCGCAGGGAGCGAGCGCTGCATGTGCAGGAGGCTGTCAGCAAGCAGCAGGACCGGCTCCACGCAGACCTCGATGATGAATTAATTAATGCTTGCACATTGTCTCCACTTCACATGCGATGTCTCTCATGCATTATTAACAAAGACATGATCTGAATTACAGAGCGTTTGCTGTGTAACTCAGAAGCTGATGAGAACAAATGTGGGCTCCGCTGTCTGCCGCTGGCTGTTTGCTGCTGGTTTTCAAAGAGAGCTCTTCTTCTCACACCTCCGCAGCCGAGCGGCAGGACGTGTGCATCCACCCTCCTTCCACAGCTGCATGCGTTTGCATCTGCAAACAGACAGCAACCATTGTCAGAGAGCACGTTTTCTGAACGCAAGGCCACAAAATGCCCTTCAGCAGCGTCTCCGCTCACATAAACAGCCAACACCATTAAAAGGCCTGCAGCCTGTGCTTGTTTGGTTTTGTCCTTGTACACTATAATTACAAGCACATTTTAATAAAAGTAAAAAGCACATGCATTTAATTAGCACATTTAATTGAATCCATTATTAATATAAATATTTCTTTAATTAACTTTAACACTCCCTTGCTGTCCTTTTGTCTAACACAGAGGGCACCTTTTCTAATTTACTCCAATGGGTTTGAACCATGTAGAGAGTTGGGCAGCTCACATAATAGTTGGGTGAGCTTTAAACACCTGACATCACAGTGATTCAGATTCAAATTAATTTCACCTGCTTGTCAACAAGTGTAATGGCTACAATTCTTTGTTTTTAAAAGAACCCTCAGCTACATATTAAGGTTTTCAGGATCACTTACTCACCTTTGTGACTTTAGCCTAAAAGCTGACTGGAAAACCTGAATGAAGAGTGATTCATTCATTCATTCATTCATTCTACTTTTACACAACAGCGGGAACAGATTGACGTAAGGGAGCAAACAGGAAAGACAAACAAGAGAACTGTTATTGCAGATAATCTCATGTTAATAAAATATCTGTGCTTTTTCATTTCCCCCCAAAAGTTCTCACTTACAGAACCTTTCTCATCTACGTACCTGCAGACGACTTTCCAGACTTCGTCTCCACTTTCGAAAATGCTGATAAAATGGTCTCTGCTCACATCTTGTCCCCTAAAATGTCTGTGACACATAATGTTGCCCTTACTCTCCTTTCACACATTGTCCTCACTCTCCTAATATTGGCAATTTTCAAAATTGTCACTTCCCCTTAAACTTAAACCTTTTTGTGCATCAAATCTTTTTGATTTGTTCTAACTTTAAAAGTCTGAAAGTCGAGTGGACAAACTGATGACAGATCAATACTAGCACATTTCTAAAACAAGATTTATTCTCTGTGTGTGTGTGTGTGTGTGTGTGTGTGTGTGTGTGTGTGTGTGTGTGTGTGTGTGTGTGTGTGCGTTTCAAACTCTAAGCATGAACAATTTTTTTTTCGAATACAACCTCATCCACTTGAAACAGAAATGATGGTGCAGTGGCTGATGTTAAACAATTGTCATGATTTAAGTTTGACCGATGTGTGAAGTTTGTTAGTATTTAGTATTAAGCCTTTGACAAATCTCGGTCCCTCACATCACCGTGACCAATCTTGACCAATTAAACTGGTGGAATACAGGTGTGGGCGGGGCTAACCTCGGACACGTTTGTGTGCACGCTTACGTTTTGAATGTATTTCGAGTAAGATACAAATGTGAAAGGTTAAAGTCCAGTATCATTTAGCAAAAGAGACATTGCATTTATAAAACCATGCGTTGAAAAAAATAGTTTAACAAAGCAAAACAAAGTATTAGCTAACATAGCCTAGCTAGCTAGCTAGCAAGCTAGCGGCAGCAGCGTTGTTTCTATGACGGTGGAGTGTGTGAACATCCAGTGCGTTAAAGCTTCTACCAACAAGTTCCAGCGCATTTAAGGTAAGAACACAAACGTCTCGGCTCATAGACCGTTGATAAAGATTAAGTCGTTTCTAGATTAACTACTAAGCTGTGTGTTCCGTGTTAAGGACTGAGCTTGATTTGCTCATTTGACAACATCAAACAACATAAATTCCCCTCGGCCTCATTCTGGGGACTCTCAGCTTCAGCCTTAATGCGATTCCTTCCCATCTTTCTTTTTAGACCCATTGACTTTCTGTCATTTTGACGTCCTCTGTCGCGCCTCTTGTCTCTGTCCATTCCAGTCCTTTCAGACGCTCCACGGGGCACCAGGACACGTGTCCGTCATCTAGTTCTCTCTCACTTCCAGCGAACGGCTCCAATTTTCTGTTTTTACTCTTAGTTTTTTTTGGAAAATGCATTCTGCCAAATGTCACCATTATTCTCCCACCGCCTCCACCCGAAGGCGACCGATTTGATTCGAATCATGCCCACTGGGCAGAGCAGGGCACGATTGAGGTCTCAGGGCCAAATAAACAGCTGACTCTGTGAAAGTAGTGTCCCAGTGTCCAGTGAAGTGACAGATGACTTCATTTATTTTACACCTGCAGACACACAGAGCAATAAACACCCTCTGCACCAGTACACCATTTTACCACAGCACCAAAAGCTAAACATCCATAGGGATTGGTTTCATTAAGGAGAAGATGATTTCAGCAAATTATTAACACTATTACAGTTATTACTACCACTGTGATTTATTGTTTCTAAAAGAAGATGTTGGTAAATTAATACAAGAATATGACATTGACACTAGCAAATATTGAGATCATTCTTGTTTAAAATCATTACTGTCTTTCCTCCTTTTTAACATGTCTAAAAGGTATCAGCAAACTAATAGAATGAGGGTCAGTTTTCTGCTGTAGATGTTGAAGCCCAGTGCAATCCACAGGTCTGCGTTGTGATGTAGTGTCAGTCTCCAGCCACTAGGTGTCGTGTTACAGGCAGGGAACACGAGTGAGTGAGTGAAATGCTAATAGACGTAATCTTTTAGGTATATTTGTTATGGCTTGTACATTTGATACAATTATTTAAGTTCCGTCTGGGAACAATGAGTCCATATTTGGGGCTTTTACTTGAGCTGTTGAGGGTTTTCTAGATATAACATTGCTTTTTAAACTCTTGACAAGCAAGGTGATCATTTCCTTTCAAGTACTTTTGGTTGATGTGGTTTTGTTATTATTTGATGTAAACAGAGCAAATCTATCTCATAGTATCGTGTTGTAGCCGTTGACCTGAAATGCTATGAACTGGATGCAGACTACTTTACCACAGTGTAGCGTAGTGCAGCTCGCCCAGAAGAGGAGCCTCAGCTCACACTTCCAGCTTCACTCAAGACTTTTGTTGTTCACTCTATTGATTCTTTGATGTTTGGTTGATGGAACGTTCTGTCGGTCTTGGTCAGCGTTTTTCACAATGCTGACAATGTGCCAGTTATTTCCACCTGCTTCAAGCTGCAACATTCTTCTCTTTAGATTTCCAGCCAAGATGAGAAAAGTAGATCTTTGTCATTGTTTAAAACACAATGGAAAACCGGGCACCTCTAGAATGTGTGCAAAATATATACAGTATGAATATAAAATATAGACACGAGTAACATTGACTTAAATACGAATGAAGGTAATGAAAGGCAGCAGCTACTGGTTGAAACACAAGCGAACGGTGCACAGGTCTAACCTGAGTCCACGCGGTCGAGAGCCTTAAGGAGCCGCTGACCGGTTTCTGCTGGGGCCTGAAGACGCCCAGTTCAGAGCTGAAACTGGACGTTCTGTTGGATTCAGCAACCGCTAAACCTTCAAAGCCGTGTCTCTGTTACTTTACTGGTCTCACCACATTGTATGTCATGGTTCACAGCACGCGGGTCCAAATTCTTGCACTGATGTTAGTTTATAGAAATCATTATGTTTTACTGAACCTTAAGTAAATATTTAAATATGAGCAGAATAGCGGTCATAGTCAACTGTGTGATCTGATGTGATTGGTTCAAATAATTATATCCCTCCATTCAACCTTTTTGTGTTGATGTAAAACTAATCTTCATTGTGTAGAAACAAATGTTGTTTAACACACTGAGGAAGAGCCTCACACTCAAAGCTAGCTGAGACCACGTCCCAGCTCGTCGGTCTGCATGAACCCAGCCTTCTTGCTCACACCTAGCAGCTTTCTTAACTTTTGGCTCCGCAGGCTTTGTCTGCTGCTTTAATCGCTTGGTTCCGCTGCGTCTCTGCTAGCGCAGCGGTAGCCTACATACACCATCTCTAATTCCTCAGCCTTTAGCATGTTGGCCTTATTTTGCTGTTAAAAGTTGATTTTTATGGCAAAATGTTGCAGTTTATGCTTTTGATCCTGTTTTTTACACATAAAGTAGGACAGTAAACACTGCTGGCTGCTCCAATAATGCATATTTTGTATGTCTACTTCTATGAGACAGATGTTGAAGAGGCTCACTTTTGTACGCTGCTGATTATAGAACCTACAATCCCTGGCAGTGCTGTTTGTGATCCTTCTTTAGGTTTTTGATTAGCCTGTAGCTAATGAACCTAATATGACACTTTGAATTCTCCTCCCACAGTTCTCTCTCTCTCTTGCTCGCCTTCCTTCCTTCCTTCCTTCCTTCCTTCCTTCCTTCCTTCCTTCCTTCCTTCCTTCCTTCCTTCCTTCCTTCCTTCCTTCCTTCCTTCCTTCTATTCATCTCTCCATCCGTCTGTGTTTGCCACCTCTACCTCATCATTTCGTCTCCTATGGCCTCTCTGCTCATACCTTTAATGTCATGATCTTTAGCAGTCAATGATTTTCAATAGCGAAAGGTGGCCTGACCTTTTCGTCAAAGCCTCCGTTCTGAACCTTCCTAATACAAGGAGGCAGATTGTTATAAGAATCGGGTTCCTGGGCTGGTCTCTGAGGCCTGAAGGCTGTGCACTGTACACAAAAAGTGCTTTATTTTATCAGGTGAACTATACATGTATGATGGGTAAAAGTCAGGTGATAGTTAAGACTCCTGCTTGATTTCACCTTGCGAGTCATCATCAATCAAACGCAAACATTTAAAATTGAATTTTGTTAATTGCAGCTTTACGAGCAGCTGTCAGACAGAGGATCTGTTGTTCTGGTAATGCAGGATAAATGAGATTAAAGGGGCTTCAGGTAAAGTCACATGTCCTGGTCAGGATCAGTGAGCAGCTCCTTAGGTTTTTACATAATACTTTAGAAAGAAGCAGCCCTGCTTCATCTTGCTTTCAATAAATGGACAGTACCAGCTCCTACAGTGGTAAAAGCCTGAGCTCATGTGAATGCAGGACCAACCTTCAACATGTTTTTTTTTTACTGATTTCTTGTAATACCTTTAAGCTAGTTCTGTATTAGGTAATATCACCTGACATTTACCTGGGGCCATAAATATTACCTGAAGCCATTAGCTTGCAAAGCTGTTGGTTTTAGGACAAGAAGACGTGTTCCTAAATCGGATCTTATTTCACTGTTAATGGATATTTATTTTTCCAGCCATTATCACTTGACTTAAAGAGTTTTGAACTTCTGGTATTTGCAAACTGTATCGATTCATTAGCAGTGCGTGAGGCTCCACAGTATTAGGTCTGACATTAAAGGCAAATGTCAGAGGGATTACAGGCTTCCAATGAAGGTTCTGGCTCACTGTGGCCATTAGGATCAAAATAAATGTACCTTTTGTTCCACAGAGCCGGACACTTTGCTTTGTCTCACGACTCTCACTGAGGATCAGTATTTTTACTGTCACAATGGATTTTGACAGTGATATCATTTCACAATTTCTAATCTTTATTAGCCTAATCTGTAATTTTCACCATTGTTAAAATATTGGGTTAGGTTTGATCTAATACAAACCCTAATAAAAATGTTACTGTCTGTATTTAATAATCTAATGTTATCAACCCAAGCTTAAAGCAGCTTTCGCCCGTATTGTCAGACTCATGAGGGAAAACGGATTCAGATGATCCGGAGGTATTTTTTTATTAAGTCAGCTGGAAATTACACCATAATTCTTGTGTTTCATAGTAGCCATGTAGACACGTACAGAGACTTCTCTGAATGTGTGCAACTAGCAAACTGTTTGGGTGCTTCTGTTGCTACTAGCTGCATTTGTGTCCTTGACAGTGTGTTTCCCCTGTGGATTTAGTTTTTGGACCTGCTGAAGGCCTGTCCAGTAGCTTTTCTATCCCACAGTACTGTATTATTGGGAGTGCACTGTGCCGTATCTTGCCCTACCACGTTGGCTGGTTATCTACTTTCCTGACATCAAAGATTTGAATCCAGTGTAACTGCTGTGAATCCAGGCTGACTTCATCTGCTTTCCACTAGGGAGATAAAACAACAATCTTTTCTGTGCCCGTTTCCAGTGTAGAGGAGATGATTGTTTGATATTTGAAGTTTTTCCTTTTATTGGTGTAGTGGGCAGGAGAAAGCGTTGAGTCAGGCACAGGCTGACGGTAATGATGAGTAAAGAGAAAAAGGAACGCCCAGAGAGAGAGCGAGAGAGCGAGAGAGCGAGAGAGAGAGAGAGGTGTAAGGAGAGATGGAGTAGAGGAGATTGAGCTGATCCCAGTTTGTATATTGTTGTGTGCAGAACCTCTAAGAACCTGATGGACTGTAGGAGATGGAACTGGACCTTATGCTTAGGTGAATATTCAGCATACTCCCCACTAACTCCTCAGATGTGGATTGAAGCAGTTATATGTTATATGAAGTTATATGAAGCAGTTCTTGTTCTTCCGTCACCAGCTGTTGCTACTGTTGCTGTTGCTTTATGACATGAGATCATCCCATAACTCCTGAATCAACACAGACTTCCCACATGCTCAGTGCTCAGCTCTTTTTAATACCCATCTCAGTAGGTGTTCCTATTGATCTGCATCTGATGCCCCATCAAGCCTGTGCAGGTGGGATAGATGTGACCTGGATGTTAGAATGGTGAGGGTCAGGTGGCAGTCAAGCAGTCTGTGTAAGGGAGGCAGGCAGTCACACAGCCGCTCTGGAAGGTCCACTTAGTCACATGGATTTCCTGAGCAGGCGAAGAGGGCGGAGTGGCCTCAACGGCGCATCTGTAAGAGGCTGCATGGTCCTGCAGCGTTCTGGGCGGGTCCTTCCTGTGGCCCCAGCACCGTGGCCAAACAGGACGGCTCAAACAATGCCACACGGAAGGGACTGATGTGTGTTCATTTGACGCTGATACTGACACAGCTGTTCAGATCCTACATGTCCAACAGTAAAATAAGAAACACACAAAGCTGCTGTTTTGTGCTTTTCACTAAGTTAAACTGGCCTTTTCTTTTCACTGTGTAACTGTAAACAGGCTGTAAAAGTTTGAGATTGGAATTCAAAGTTTATTGTAAAGCAGTAAATACTATACAGCATCCAGTGTATTTAAATTTTACTGGGTTTAGTTTCTTAATTGGATCTTTCTGTTGTAAAACTGTGGATTTAATCACACAGATGTTGAGTGGTTTCATTCCAAAAAGTGAATCTGTAAATTAATCTAAATATTCTCATAAAGCCTCCACTTGTTCTCCCTCTGTCATGAAACTCTTGCTGCTGAAGTACCTATTGTACCTATTTTACATGTGGGTTTTATTTTATCTTCTCCCCTTCGAGCTCATCCTTTCTTGTACTTCTGCTGTCTTCGAGGTATTGGACCGGTCCAGAACCGTGGCGGTTGTGACACTTTGGCTAATGAGCCGGTTTATTCATTCACTTTCATTAATGATGATTTGTTAATGTCTTTTCCTGGTGCTACTCTTAAGTGGAAATGGCATTTCCAGAGAAGCTTTTACTCTCGGTTTGATGGTAGTATTTAAGCAGTGCCTTCCTGCAGAATGAGCAGTGGCTGGACACAATCACACACAGGTCGGCCATCTTGGCCCTGTTCAGGAAATGATGGTGGTGGTTTTATAAACTGCCACTGTCAGTTACAGTGAAATGGACAGTTTCCACTTGAATTGACTTTTGCTAAACTGTGCTTATTTACTCATAAATAACTTGCTGATGGCTAAGAAATGGCCAAACTGCTTCCTGTACTGTGGTACGTCTTTGTAAATAGGAGATCTTAGATCAGTGCAGATATTTTGAGGACTTTTTGGTGGTTGGATTTGGTTTAAGGTAAAGCTTTCTCCTCATCTGTTTTGTCTTTCACCTTCAGTGGTTCCAATACAAAGTATGTTTATTTCTGATGCAATGCTCCTATATTTAATTACCTATCGTTTACTCTAAAACCTAATTCCTCATGCACTGAGTTGAGACAGGATGGAGCCATTCTGGCTCTAGTCATGGACGTAGACACTTTACCACCGGCCTCCTGATGGTGCTTACAGGGCGTTGGGAGCAATAACTGGCCAAAGCCTGGTAAGAGCAGGCCTGGACACGGTGCCAGGGTTGTGCTGACCCTTGGCCGTGTCCTTGAGTTTCCGTCCACTGCCAGAAAACACTCAACAGAGATGGAATTCAGCCTTGCAGTGACTACTTCAGGCATGTTTAATGCAGTTTTTATGTTTTTACCACAGTTGAACAACAACAATCTCTTAAGGAATATCCTTTGACCACAAGTGTCTGGACACCAACCATCGCACTGGCTCTAACAAAAGTGTCATAATTGGAGGATTTCCCCCTTGGTGCCTTCAGTATTTAAATACTGGCCTCTGGTTTACTGTAATATTTCATTTTTTCTAGAGGATGAGACCTACTTGGTTAACAAACAACTGCAGATTTTCACATTTCCTGAGTCACTCCTGTAGCTGACTATGTATCAATAATCAAAATATGCCTGAAGATGGTTATGTTCTGGGTTTAGCATAAGCATAAGGATGGATCTGGATGATAACAAGGTGGGAAAAAAGAGAGACATCAATCAAAAATCCCCAAGCAGCAAGTTGTGCTTGTTATACGACCAACATTAAAGATATCGATGAAGGGACATTTTATAAGAAATTAGCCAGTTACAATACACCATGTTATCTTCATTTTATTTTCTCTCTCTTTCTTTCAATTTGTATTAGTCTGCGTTAATACCAAGTTGAAAAGACATCAAGTCTGCTGTGTTGGTTTGAGGCTGTGTAGTACTCACACATTTTGAGCTGTTATTACTCTTCTACCCTTTTAGATTCCACATAAGTGGTAATAAAGAGCAGCTTTAATCTGATTGTTGTTGAAACGTTAGCAGGAATGACGGCCTGTGAAACTTGGCACAAATCCCCAGGGAGTCGATCCTACTTCAGCTGCCTTGAAGGGAAATGTGAGTGAAATTACCAACCAAGAACAGCAAAGAAGGTCTGAAACAGATCATCTCGTAGTCTGGATCCCTGCTGTGTCATTTAGACTGAAGCGTCCTTGTTTTAGGTTTATATGAATGTACTACTACAGTATCAACAGCTGTATTCCTGCTGTGCACGTTCCAAGTACATATGAACAGGCTGAGACACACACACACACACACACACACACACACACACACACACACACACACACACACACACACACACACACACACACACACACACACACACACACACACAGCCACTCCCATCCGCTGGGTGTATTGTTAGATTCTTCCCCCTTTGATGCCTGTAAGGCTCCTGCTTGGGAAAAGGAAGTGCAGTGTTGTGCAGCCTTTATACGCAGCTGAGAGAGAGCAGCTTTTTGTTGCTGTGGCGGTGGAGGTCAGGCCCTGAGCTCGGCCGTAATCCTGATTTCTACACTCAACATCTTGTCGGCTCCAGAGACCGGATGCCTTCCCCATGCGTGACTTTGGAGCGGCGACTTGAATAAGTGCATGATAATGGTGATTATAATGTGGTGCTTCCATCAGTGGAGCTGCTGTGCGTTCTGCAAAAGTGTGCATCACCAGATTCCTTTACTTACACGTGAAGATCCAGCAGAAGGAGCAGCATCACCTCATTATCTGAGAATGTGACTGTTTGCGTTGCTACGGTGCTGTGGCCTCAGCTCCTCCGTGGTCATGGCGTCCTGTCTTAAAGTGTACTGTAATGAGCCAGCCATGAGTAGATCTGTGATCATGGGGGAACCAGTTTCCCAAAAGCTAACAGTAATAGTAATGTAACACTTTTTAGTTAGATTTTTTCCTTCTGCTTGAGTCCAATGTTGTTAAGTGACTTTATATATCACTCACATCACTTCTCTGTTCCTTTTTAATTTTTTCCACGTCTGTGCTTCTCTTGCTCTGTGACTCTTGACCGACTGTGGAAAAAGTCCCATTGTTGTTTACGTACTCCCATTCTCTCCTCCTCCACTTGTGAATTCATGTAGTGAATCATGCCCACTGCTCTCCTCTCTCCCTCTGAGGGAGTTATTCACATTTAAAAGCCCATAATCAAACACCTACTCGTTAAGGGGAAGGCCATTAACGCTAATGGTGTACCTTGGACTGCGCTGAGATGAAACCTTGAAGAACTACAGACTATTAGGGCACAGCAAGGACTTTATCTTTTCTCCACTTCAGTCATTCAGTCACAAAAGTGTCTTAGATTTGATCTGAAGTGTATTTTTTAAAAGGAAGTACTGGAACTCCAACGTGAAGAAAAATCTTGTCAGGCATGTCCTCACTCTATTCTATTTGTAATTGAGACATCCGTTGGTCTGAGAGAAGGAGGGTTTTGAATTTCACCGTCAGTATAACTACAGTCCCCATTACTTACTCTGGGAATATTGCATTTTACCAATTTAGAGTAAAAGAATCAAACGTGCTGGCAGCACGTACCTTTCCACTCCACTAACCCATGCTGATTTACGGACAGAAAGGAAAGTACTTTTACTCTCCTGAAACAGGCATTCATTGGCCTGAAGTGTTTCCCTTGGGTTATTTTTAGGAGACCCTCCCAGCTGAGTTCACATGGTCTGGGCCGGTGGGAGGGGGGAGGGAGGGGAGCCAGCGCCAGTGTCTTCATTGACATGATGCCCAATATAAGCAGCTCTGCAGGACGCTAACGCTACACTGGATTTATGACGTCTCACTTTGGACATCACTGTTTTTTGCCTGTATCTGCAACAGTTCTCAAGCGTAACATGGAAGTTTGCTGAAGTTCTCTACTGCCAAGACTTTACAACTCAAGAGCATGTTGATCACAAGTATGTTGGTTTTCAGTTGCAAATCGCAGGCTGGGAAAAATCAGAAACTCTGTTTTCTTTGTTATATCTGTGGACAATTAGTTCTTCGTAACATTTAAGGAGTTGAGGACTGAAAACTATTGGGTATCTGGTTGATCAGAAAGAATATAGTAATCTGGTGTCACTGAATAACGATTCCTTTCTACACATTTTGGTTTAAATATTTAATCAACAGTGTGGTCCTAGTTTCACGAGGCAAAAAGTATTTTGAAGTAGTCTGGTATCAACTGAAAGTCCTTTATTGTTAGCAGGCCGTGGGCCTGAAAACATCATGAGCACCGCTGGAAACTCTAGTAGAATAAAAGCTTCTCCTCAGAGAAAAGGCGTAGGGATCCTCAGAATGTGTGGGATGTGATGTGAATTTGTGGGGAGGACAGAACCTGAAATATATACTTGTCTGTGACATAAGCACTGTTGATAAGAGGTAACATCAAGTGTACAACATGTATTTGTGTTTCAAAAAGTACATTGACTGAGTTTACAGATTCTCACAGCAACCGGACTGATGACGTGTGAAAACATCTAAAAGTGCTAAAAGAATGTTGTCATTAATAATAATATATGAGTGAAGCCTTTGTCTTCACAAACATCTTTAAATCTGTGGCATTAGAGCCCATTTGCTCATTCTGGGCTCTCTTTGTGTTTGTTTGTCTAAATAGTTAATGAGCTGCAGTGGTTTCTATCAAAATGCTCAAGTGGCTCATTTACTATGAAAACTTTAAACAGCATAAAGTTTTCAGATGTGTTGCAGTCCAAACTTAGTCGACCTATAGAGTGATTAATAATTAATAATAAAGCGTCAGAGGCGTCCACGGTTTACAAAGAACCCAGTCATGTTGCTCCGCTTCATGAATGGTTCTGTGTCCGTGACGTCATGATCTCCTGCCTCCGCTTAGAAAGGTGTGGAACGGTCTCCGCCTCCCTCCGTCAGATACAGAGCTGCTGACTGTGTCCTGGTACCTGAGGGACAGATATGAGCGTGATATCGATCTTTTCATCTAAAACCCAGAGTAAGCACATTTCCTTGACTGTTAGACTAATCCTTTAAGCATATTATATCAATATTTTCATCAAATGATTTACTGAAATCCTGTGAAATCCAGTTCTAATCCTTAGCGCCACAGACTCAGGACTATAAGTTGTGTTTACATTACTCTGAAATACATCAGCGAAGCCGATGCAGCTGCCATTGTCCTTTCAGGTTTCCCATTGGAAGCACTTGTCACTCATAGTCATGCAAGTTGTGTACTTTGATGTGACGCCTGTGCTAAAAGTGAAGCCCAGTGTGCTCATTTTGTCTATTTCCTACTACAGCGCCCACAGTCAAGAGAAGGACTAATTGATTCTTGCTGGACCTGGAGCAGAGACCGCGCACTGACGGCCCAGCTGTTTATATGATTAAATATAACCATGCCACAGACACAAGTAGTAGCTGCTTGCAGGGTTGGCTTGGTTTGGACACAAACCACCTCCTCCTCGTTGTGTCGCTGGTGTCGTGCAGTATGTGTGTCCAGTTTGCTTCATGGTAACTGGAGAATGCTCATCACACCCGTAAACCTCCTGACAGACAGTGTCGTTAGCAACCGAGGGCAGCAGTGCACAGGAATCTACTGTAAGTGTGCATGAGGTGGTTGTGGTTGTACCTGCAGCTGAGGGGGAGCCGGGTGAAACAGCTTTTGTATTAGGTTTATATAACATCAGTCTATTAGAAGACTTGAAATAAATAAGGAAAAAGCTAATGTATGAAACTGGACGTCATGTGCCTGCATGCGCACTGTGCCTTGAACAGATATTTGATCTAATGTTTTCAAATGGCTCCTGTTTGTTGGAACTAATTCCAGTCGTGGTCTTTCAATGGCAAATAAAGACGAACATGTTGGAAACCTGGTCGGACGAGGATGTCTTGACGAAGCCAGTAATAATTAACTAACGAGAATATGCTGTAATACTTCGTCTGCTGTGTGGACTTAACGGATTTGGACTTTATTTCTTACATGTAATGATTTTTCAGTAGCTCTAAGCGCTGAAGCCCGCTGGGATTTAATAACGTAATGAACTGGTTCAGATCTGTGCAGCCTCTTTTTTTTTTACGCTTTGAGAGGACTTGCTTTCTTTGCTGCAGGGCATATTATCACCACCTACAGTCACGTGTGGTGTTTTAGGTTGACTGGGGTTTTGCAGCTCTTGACTCCTTCACCTTTACCTTCTAGGCCTGTTGCGTTGCCTGCTCGGTTCCTAGAAAAATAATGCATCTGAATATTGCTGCCCGTAACACATGCACACAGGGAGTTAATAAAGGTTTAGTGTTCACCTCCTCCGCCTTTTGTGGCGTGGAAGTCTCAAACTCAAGGTCACTGTGTTGATGGGGGAATACATCAGAGATCCAGCTAAGAGGACGGGCGCTTTCATTGTGATTTTGACAGCTGACACGCTCAGATGTTCCGCCACACATCTACAAGCAGAACTTGGAGCAGGCTTTATGCTCCAGCAGCCACGTAGATGCTTAGTGAGGCATAACACCAATGTAAACGTCAGTTGGATCTTGGACTGTTCAGAAACATGGCAGACTGTGTGACGTAAGAGCGGAGGTCTGGCTTGTTCTGCAGATTTGGTTGGAAACACAGGGAAAGGCTGATCAGACGTGTGAATGGAGGGTTTGACAACATCACAATGAGCTGAACTGTCTTGCTCTTCGTTCATCTCTAATGAAGTAATAGACTTGTCATTTGTTAACTAGTCAGTTGTCAGCTAAAATAAATGTATTCATGAGCTATGAATGAGACAAAGGTTCCATGAATGTCTCAGGCGTTTATTCAGGCTTCCCTTTGTGACTACACACCAGTAATTGTATGTTTTACACGGCTGTATCTCTTTTTTTCCTGTCACTTGAATGAGAAACGGCTGAAAAGCTGCTGCTGCTGAATGACGCTCTCTCATACAGACAGACTGAAATTAGATTCACTATGAAAGGAGTTAAAGTTGCATATGTGTCTATGAGAAATGGATATGTTTCCATTTGACGTCTTCGGCCTTGTTTTTTCAGGAAACGTCTCACACCTTTCATGGTGGAGTCTATTATATTGGTTTCTACTGACTGCCTGTAAATTTGATACAATTTCTCAATAATCCAATATTTCTTTCTGTAGAGGGACGTTCTACTGTGTGCGGGCATCGTTGGTTAAACGGGTTGATCTGTCTGTTGCAGGTCACAGAACAAAGTGCAGGTCATTCAAGCTGTGAGCCATGAGCAGACTCAATGAACTCAATGAACTCATCACACACAAACAGGTTTCGTGAGTGTATTAAAATCACTTTACTCATAGATGAGACGCCTTAATGTGAAGCCAATGCAGCAGGAAGTCCGATGTTCCTGTTTGTGCACAAATGCTTTTAAATCTCTGGAATTCCTCAGCTCACAGTCATCCTCTTATTGACATTCAAATAATTACTGACTCACAATGGCATTTCAGATCACCAGCCCTTGAGGATAATGTTGCCTGAGACGAATACATAGCGTAATAAAGGAACATTGAATCCATGTCTTGTTATGTCCTTCTCTATTTTAAGCCATTTTTACTTGATGTAATTTGTGGTGATTGTGGTGACACAAAAACTTGAAATCCTAAATTACACAAATTTATGGTAAACAGTTGTTCTCTTAAGGCAGAGCTTTGGAGTCCAGACAAGCATAAACAGCGAAAGAGGGACGGTCCAATGAGCATGTACGCCGTCCAGCTTCCTGGCGCTCGCGGGGCGGAGTCGCCCTAATCACGCTCGCATCTCTCATCGGAGCCCGGAGGGGCCCAATCACTTCCTCAGAAACAAAGTCATGCCGGGCTCATACTCAAACAGGAGCGCGTAGATACCATCACTTACGTAAACGCTGAGGCGAGTGGATGTGGCAGCTGAAACATGCAGGAAGATTATTGTTGTTCTGACTGGACCCTGACGGGTTTCATAATTAGGTAATAGAGGGAATGGCTTCATTCTTTACTGGTTTGTCAGAGAACAGGGCATTTCAGGTTTTTGTTTGAGTCTAAATCACAAAGATCATTTAAATATGACAACATAAAATGTGCATGTGTCAACAGTACATTTCTAACACGATGGTGTTAGAGCCTCAAACATTAAACAACAGAAGCTTGTTCCCTTAAAGCAGGAGATTAAAGTTATTTTAGTAAAACATTCCTTGAAAAACAGCAGCTTGTTGGAGTGTTTTCAGTGTGATGGTGAAGTAATGGATCAGGACAGTGGTAGCAGTGAAAGTCCACTCAGACAGAAGACCCCTGCTGAGCAGAGACGCTCAATGCCACGTCTCCATCACCACCTGCGGATCAGCATCTTATGTGAAGGGTCAGCGTGACTGCCTGTTTCTCCCACTCTTTCTTTTTGGTTTCTTTCTTGTCTCTGCTCTGTCTTTGTGATGATTTCCACGTTTTCTGTGTTTACATATCTGTGGCATCTGCTCTGTGTCGCTGGTTTCTGACCCTCAGGGAGTCTGAAGCAGCGAGACCACATCATAAACTGAGTTTCCATGCTGCTGTCAAGTGAATTTTATCCAGACTTTTGAAAAGTCACAAAAGATAGAATGTGAATTAGCTGCGTTTCCCCAACCGCCCGACGAGGAGCGTTTAAAGAGCCGATCCGTCATGGGCGAAGCGCTGCTGTTGTTCTTCATTGTCGGCCGGTGTCGGCCATATTTCATGCCCGCTGAATGTGAAAACACGAAATGCCCTTGGCGGCATCCTAGGAGCGACAGGCTTCGTGGTCACGGAGAGAGCGTGTTTTTCAGAGAGGGCTGCGGTGGACTGATATTTAGAAACCTCACAAAATCCAAATCCTCTTCAGAGTTGTGCAGTCAGACGGAGAAAGGGATTTCTGCTGCTCCACATCGTGTAAACCTCCTGAATCAACGAAACATTATTACAGTGTTTCTGTGTGTTATCTGCAACCAGCACAGACAGACGCCGTGTTTAAAATGGGTGTGTTGACCTCAAAGCCTCCGTCTCATCGGCTGCATGTCATTTCCATGGGTGCTGTGTGACCTGTTGGGTTGTTCTGCTCCTTCATGCCTGAGAACAAACTCAAAGGGAGGAATGCAGATAGAAGGAAGATGAAGAGGATGGAGGAATGGAAAACCCCCTCTTCGCTCTCAGAAGCACTCTTTCCCATTCTCGGCCAATTAGCAGTAATTAAAATTGCCTCCTCCAAGAGTCGGAGATAATTAATAGCCTGGATGTGCTTTCAGTTTTTCTCCCTTAGTGTTTCTCTTTTTTAAACAAATGCAAATGTAATTACGCTTCATAAACAGACTAATTAAATGCAAATATTTGCCCTTTTAAAGTGGGCGGAGCATGAAATCATTATAATTGAATCAAATGTGTTTATCGTCCCGCTGTGTTTGTAGAGATTGAAGCCAAGGAGGCCTGTGATTGGCTACAAGCAGCCGGCTTCCCACAGTACGTGCAGTTATTCAAAGGTAAATAGGAGCTCTGTTGATGTAAAATGGAGCCGCACTGGATCCAAACCATGTCACCTTCCCTGGGTTCTGTGTCAGACTGCAGGTTTCCCATTGATATTGAGTGGGCCAAACGCGATCACCACTTCCTGGATACAGATGCCCTGGATTCCATGTGCAGGTAACTGACTTTCATGACTTTGGGTTGTTGTGTAAAATTGTCCTGTAGTGTACGTAGGTAAAGTGGATTATTTTACTGTACAGTTCTCTGGATCTACTGTAACCACTGCGCTTTCCTCTTTTAGGAGGTTAATCACTTTAAACAAATGTGTGTCTATGAGGCTGGAGCTGAGGAGATCAAAACGCAGGGGGAGCTCAAACTCTCACACAGCTGGAGTCGATGGGGAGCTTCATCATCAGGTCTGCCCGTCAGCTTGATTTTGACTGATCTCAACAGATCGAGGCTCCTCTTCCTCAATAGTCTCTTTTTAGACCAACGGGAAGTCCCACAGTAGAAAGGATGAATCAAGCTCCACTTCTAAAGAAGGAGCATCATTACCCTCATTGGGCTGACAGCCAGTCTGAGTTTATTTGTGCATACACTGGTTTTCTGAGCTTTTGTGTGAACCTTTCTGCTTCTTCAGGGAGATGACTTTGAGGAAGATTTCTGTGCCATCAGCCCCAACTGGACCTATGACAGGCGGACTTGTCGATGGAGACGCCTCGAGTCCTCCGTGGACATTTATTGCTTGTCGGACAGCGCCTCCGAACCTCAGGACGGGTCTGTACGTGATGTCAGTGACCGCCATGAGGTCTGTTCTGTCCACAGCTCCTGCAGCACTGACAGCGACAGGCACAATGGACCCGGCAGGATCGATCAAGAACCTGCTCGCGTCGTAGTCACTGCTGCCGGCACCGCAGATGACCAAGAGACCAGCAGGAGCTCCTCACGCTGCTCCTCCACAAACAAGACCCCCTCCCTGGACAGCTCGTTCAGTGGACCCCCGTCCCCTGGGGGCAGCGGTGAAGGCTCGTCCACTGTGAGTCTGGAAGCTGAGAGCTGCTCCTCAGGCAAATCGCCTAGAAGGAAGTGTACCACTCTGTTGAGGAAGACGGAGAAACTAAAGCTGAGGGGCTCAACTGGACCTTTCCCGTCTGGTCAGACGGACAGCAGTCGGATCCAGCATGTTATCAGCCGACCAGTTCTAATCCAAGAGGACAGGTTGGAGAGGCCACGGTGCCTGTCAAGGTGAGGCCTGGTCCCTAAAGGAAGTTCTGTCCAACTGGATCAGAAACTATATGTAACCATAGGACGCCTCAGTTGGCAGGGTCATCCTAGCAGCCCGGCACCTTCCTCACCCTCATCTCCTCCCACCACCAGCAGCAGCAGCAGCAGCGCCGTCAGCACACCCAGCCCTGTCGCCAGAGTTAGGAGTAAGTGCAAACGCACCAGTAGAGGCAGAACGAGCCGGGACAACCAGAACCACACTGGGACAGAGGTCAGAAACTGAAGGCTCTCTGGTTTAAGTTGTGACTTTACCTGTACCTGCCATTACATCAAAGCAACAGCCCAATCAAACCCATCCCTTTCTTCATATCTTCTTCCAGACTTACAGAAACCAAATCAACAACAGCAACCGCAGCCATGAGAACGTGCTCTTCCAGCTTCCTGACGGACACAAAGCAGGGACCTTCCCCACCTCCCTTGCACACAAACACCAGGTCATGACTGCCATTATTGATGACACGTCTGTCAACTGGAGCACTGGGAGCTTCCACGGTTGTGGAGGGCGGAGCAGTTGCCGTCACGGCACACCTGACGGCGCCGGGGTTCCCAGCCCGGTTCTGCTGGATCACCGGCTGAGCATTTATGACAATGTCCCCGGCAAGCAGCCCTTATCTGACAGTGAAGGTGGCAGCGACACCGAGCCAGTGGGCGAGGAGTCGGAGGTAGGTCAAAGGGCTGTTTCTCCACGTTCTAGTTCCATATCCACTTTTCTTCCCCGTCTGTTGTAGAACCTGAAACGTACGTCACATCTGTCAAATATATAAGAAAGAAGCACCTCTGTCTCTTTCTTTGCTATTTTCTACTATAAAAGGCTTAAATCTTCACAGTCTTTTCCCACGCTGTAAAAACACTAGTAAGTCAATCAAGGGTATTGACTTTTCATATGCAGCTTCTTAGAATTCTGCTCATCCGTCATCTTCCACATCTGACATGGGTCCCTTTGATCCTGCCGTTGTTCTATCCAAAGTAGAGAAGGTGCCATTTGTGGCAGAAAGATGCTGCAGTGTTTGTATGGCCTCTGGATTGGTTTTGATCTAGGATTTTCTTCATTGTCATGTTTCACTTCAAGACGCCGTTGGGAGATGAAGATGTTTTCTCAGCTCTGGACAACGTCTTAGAGAGGATTAGCAACCTCCAGCAGCTGGTCAAAACCTGGTCAGAAAACCTCTTTGAAGACGACTCTCAGAAAAGCTCCTCGTCGTCCGAAGACTCCCCCTCCCCCTGCCCGTCCTCTCCCAGCCACATCCACCTGGAGGCACAGCACCCGGAGGCGATGGAGGCGATGGAGGCGATGGAGGCGATGGAGGAGATGGAGGCGATGGAGGAGATGGAGGAGATGGAGGCGATGGAGGAGGCAGAAAGCTGTGGCAAAGTTCCAGCCAGTGAAGCAGAGCCAACGAGAGCACCGAAACCGAGGAGCAGGTGAGACACAGAACTAACTAGTACAATGTTATTTATGACTCTCTGCCCATAAGAACCAACATCTGCTCCGTTTCGTGTGCCAGATTTTCATTTAAACAGATAGAATGTGTAGTTTAATAATATCTTCTGAAGCCAAAGCCAAATGTACCTCATCCTCAGTAATGCACTTCAGTCTCACTAGTTACTGTATGTGTGTTCTCATGTGGTCCAGCAAACAGAACCTGCCCTGTGCGGCTGCCAGTCCAGGACTAGAGAACCAGTCCGTCTCCCAGTTTTCTCTGCTGCAGAAGCTCTCCCTGCTCAAGCTCACGGCTCTGATGGACAAATACTCCCCGTGCAGCAAGCAGGGCTGGAGCTGGTGAGGAGGCGCGGCCTGTGGGAGTCTGGGGGTGGTTTGATGCTTGAAAACAAATGGCCGGCTTGTAGGAAGGTGATGAATACGCTTTAAACAACAGGATGCTCTTGTCCACATTCCTGGAGAATGCGCTGTGGAGGGCAGGTGGGCGGGCAGAGGGTAAATATTTCAGGCCTCCTGTTTGGAGAGCTCATTCATTATTCATGGCTTAGACGCAGCCTTACCCTGCTTAAAAAACAGAGCAGCAACGTGTTTGAGGGGAATAAAACATCTGCCAATAAAGAAGCAGGAAGCGCTGCAGCCGCCCCACCTATTCCTTGTGCTTCCTGCTTCCTCGGGTCATTTCATGCTCGTTCTCACTCTCACATTTCATCGATCACGATGATCACAATCACGGTTCAGTTCAGGCTTTTTAGCTACATTTTAAAGCTCTAACTATTAATTTACATTTTAAATCACGACTGTAGATGTGATCAGGGCCCTTTGTTCAGACTGAAAATGGGATCTGATTTCACCGCACTGACACGTCTATAAGAGTCTGTAATTAAGACTACGACACAATATTCTCTTGTTTTTTATGCCTTCATGCTTTTTTTCTTCCTTTGTGCTTTACATCAGGATTTCTGCTCATTTCAAAGTTGTGAATGAAACAACACATTTGAGCTTGAAATACTAATTCTCAGTATTGTATAGTCTCATTATTACGAAGTTTTGAAAAACATCAGTTTGCGGCGAGTTTTTTGGTTTGATATTCTTTCCTCTCACTTCTTCCAGGGAAAGAGATTTGTTTGTGAATCTCATCTCACCAAGATTTCTTTGGTTCTTAACCATTTCCCCAAATTCCAATCAGCATTTCTTCTGTTCGTTTTGGCGCCTTGTCTTTGTCGTCACATTAATGTCAGTGTGTTTATTCACATCAAGCTAAATTTATATAGTTAAATGCATTAATCTTTGAGTTGTCTTCTTGTTGACTTCGTCGTTTTCACGTTGCTTTCGAAACTGCCTTGAGAAAAAAAAAAAATATATATATATATATATAGTAAGAAGTAAGAAGCCCACAGTTCACCTGCTTTAGTCCAGTCTAAAATGCAGCCTTCCATTAATATATATTATATTAATATATAATAAAGTAAGTCTTACACATTGCAGTAAAAGCTACAATGGTCCAGAAAATTAAGCATTTGCTGAACTTCACTAATTGTCACATTGTCACCTGAGTGAATTGCTGATGCCAGAATCAGTAGCTGATATTTTGAACCACAAGAGCTGATGGTGCAATGAGAGCTAAGAAACATCATTTCTCTTGTGACTCATCATCACTTAGGATGATGAGTCATGTTGAGGCGAGGCTTTCGTTACTGATTGCTGGAGCACTTTGGATTCCTGTTTCATCCAGAGTGCACTCAGCTCTCAGAGCTAAAAGTATATGTGCAGCGTTTCCTTTTTCTCTTAAACTCAGAAAACTCGTGGCTCGTACATGAACAATCCATAAAAAAAATTAATTTCCACAGCGTTCCCCTTGATGCCTGTCAATACTGCTTGAATGCTGCATAAAGGTTAGTCCCATGTGGAGGCTAATGTACGCTCTGCTTTCTGTAGGACTGTCCCTAAACCTCTGGGAAAAGCTGAGGTAATGGAGGTCAAAGGTCGGCGGGTGTTCGGGGTTCCTCTACTTCTAAATGTCCAGCAGACAGGAGAAGCGCTTCCTCCCAGCATCCTCAGAGCTCTGCTCTATCTGAGGACCCAGTGCCTGGACCAGGTGATCACATCAAATGGGATGTCTATGCCTAAATGCTTACTAAACTAAGCCAAATTAATCTATTGCTTCCTCCCAGGTTGGTCTTTTTCGAAAGTCGGGACTGAAATCTCGTATCCGGCGTCTCCGTGAGTTGGTGGAGTCGGACCCTGACGGCGTTTCATATGAGGGTCAGTCTGCCTTCGACGTAGCCGACATGGTGAAGCAGTACTTCAGAGATCTGCCTGAGCCCATCTTCACCAGCAAACTTTACGAGTCCTTTCTTCACATCTACCAATGTGAGTGTCTTCCAGCTTTAAATGCAACATTGATTTATGTGCTTTCATTTACTCGCATGACAAATTGAGCTAAGCACCAGAGAGCCCAATAAAAAGGTTTCAATTAGGTTAAGTTCAAACAGCTAATGTAGAAAAACACAGATGTGCCAGTGTTGAGTAGCAGTATTATTTGTGGACTTATTACATATCTCACACATTGAGCTGCTGGTGTTGGGTTGCTAATGTCACACACTGACAGCAAGCGCTTTTATTTATAGATCAAGTTTAATACAAAACTGCAGGTTACTTTTTGCTTGCAAACACAGCTTTTAATGTTGATGAACATGGATTTTATTTTCCAGATAACATCAATAATGATGAATAATCTTTGTCTGCAGATTTTCCAAAGGACCAGCAGCTGGTTGCGGTTCAGGCGGCCATCTTGCTGCTTCCTGATGAGAACAGAGAGGCTCTGCGCTCACTCTTCTTCCTCCTGTGGGACGTGGTGGCCTGCGTGGAGGAGAACCAGATGACTCCCACCAACATCGCCGTCTGCCTGGCACCATCGCTTTTCCATCTGAATACTGTGAAGAGAGACACCAAGGCAGCGAGGTGAGCTCTGACACTGATTTAGCAGTTCAAATGAGCAACAATGTAGCAGAGAGGAGTTGAACCAGCATCCTCCTCTCAGCTACAGCATGTAGGGGGTCCAGCTCCACCCCCAGAACAGAACCAGTCCTCCTGATCACTTTGTCCAGTCTGTTACTGTCTGCTGCATTCATGCTGCTGCTCCACAGACCACAGCCTAAAACACTGGACCCACAGGCTCATCATGGAGCTGCAGATATTAATGACGCAGTCCATGGTGATGTGCATGTGTTTCCTTCCTGCTTTTCTCTATTCCTCATTGTTGTTCCCATTCTTCCAGCTTCTCACTTGACATCAGCTCTGGATCACATCCACACAGTCTGTTTCCCTGTAATGAAAAGCTGTCAGAGCACGTTACGTAACCTCCACATGGTCTCACTCCCTCATATCAAAGAGATGTTTTAAAGCCCTGCAGAGCGAAGCGGACAGGGGGCAGGAAGGAGATCTGAACGATTGTCCTATGAGCTTATTACAGGGCCTCGTCGCATCAGCTGGTGCTGTTTTCACTGCATCTATACATGAATGCATCCCTCAGCAAACAGTGGCGCTGGTCTTAATGAAGCTAGATATTAAATCCACACCAACACAGACCATGAAGAGACCAAAGTCTCCCGTCACTAATGAGGTTAATCTTCATGTTTAATGATGATCTGCTTGCCTTCACTTGTCTGTTCTGCTCCTGTACTTTTCTCCACCTCTTCCTTTTCTCTCTCTCCTTGCTGACAAGTCACTGGATGGAAATGACACAATCAGCGCTTTGTGCTTTCCATCTTCCTGGAGTCCCAGCACATCACAAATGTCACACACTGCCATGGAAACAATAACTTGGAAAATTGAGCTTTCTGCTGTTCTCTCAAACATTTGAAGTCTCATCTGTCTTTTGGATTTTTGCTTCACTGCTCCGACTGAGACTCAACCACCCATCAGTTAACAAGCCTCCATGTCTTATCCCACATTTCGTTTGGTGGTTAATTCAGTGTTTGCTAATTCACCACAAATTAAAGCAACATACACAAAACACCCAATCTTTCAGAAAACCCACAAACGTGAAAACCTTTAAAAACAACCTGAATCTGTCAGTTGCTGCAACTGTTGCAATGCGGCTGATTCCTGCCTGACAACAGGCGCTGTGAAGCCCACACATGCCTCACATCCTGTTGGTCTGTGACATAATAAACCCTGTTCTGTAGGTCGAGTCACAGGAAGTACAGCCTGGGCCGCCCAGACCAGCGCCACCTGAGTGAGAACCTGGCTGCGACTCAGGGCCTGGCCAACATGATCACCGAGGCTCAGAGACTCTTCCAAGTAAGCAGCTCCACTGAACTCCACAGCACAATCTACCTCCGCTTCTATTACACAACCAATGTAAATCACCTGTTTCCTGTAGCTTCCTGAATTTTGGCCTGGTCAGAGCTGCGCTGTGGAAGGAGGCGGCCCAGGCTCACAGGACCCCCCTCAGACCGGCGGTGCAGCCGACGTGGACCAAGAGGAGAGAAGGTCCGAGCTGCAGACAAGCACCCAGCGGCTCCTCAAGGAGGCCAGCGAGAGGAGCCGAGGCTGGCAGAGCCGCCCAGCTCCAGAACACGTAGAGCTGGCCTTCAAGAAGGTGAGAGTAGGTTACAACTACACAGACCGTAGCTGCTCTGTGGCCACTTGGCGAGGGTCTATGTGGGCTGCTCCCCAGCTGCACGACGGATGTCCGCTCTGGATGTGGCGCGGGTCCGTGGAGGTGGACGCCTCCCACCAGGAGCTGCTGCACCGGCTGCTGAGGGAGCAGGAGCTGTGGGTGAGAAACCTGCGTCAGGCCGCTGTGGTCCAGACGTTGGCCACAAACACCGAGGTCCATGTCCTCAGGAGCCACGGCCACGACCTGGACCCCCGACCTCCACAGGAGCACCTGCTGCTCAGGTAAGGAGCCGAGGCGTCGCTGGGCCGTAGCACAGTCAGCCAAAGCCAAGCAGACACACAGAAGCCCTCTAAATTCTCAGGACCTGGCAGGCGGAGCCGTCCTCCGGGCCGCTCTACCTGTCGTCCGTGTCCACGCACCATCCCCAGGTGCCGGTGGAGGGGGTCCGGGTCCACGTGCACTCCTGTCTCTACCTGCTGGAGCCCACGGGGGCCAGGAAGACGCTACTGACGCATCTGTGTCGCACAGACACCCGGTAAGAAAAGCATGTCAGTGGATTAATGTACTGGATGGAGTGACGCTGTAGAGACGTACCTGCACCCAACGACCTGTGTTCTGGCGTCCAGGGACCGGTCGCTGGAGTGGCACTGCAGAGTGAGCGGACGCCGCCTGGCCTCCGGCCTGTTGGCGATCAGAGACTCCTTCCGACCAGACTGCAAGGAGACAAAGATATGAGGCAGCGGAGGCGCTGCTCAGTGTGACTGAAGTGGAGCTGGAGGGAGGGGGTGAGGAGGGGGCTCAGCCTCCGTCCATCGGCTCTGCTGCAGCTGCCGCCTGCACCGTTGCTGTTTACACCCAACAGCAAACCCACAAGCTTTGGAAAGTATTTCCTGTAGCGAGAGAAGAAGAGAGGGCAGAGCGCTTTGGAGTCTGACGCTGTGACAGCAGCTCACAGACACAAACCCAAGCCCTGCTGCATCCTGCTGACGTCTACCTCTCCACAGGACACCACAGACCAAGAGCTGCGTCCTGGCTCCGTGACGGACGAGCAGACGAGTCCCTGCATTTTAACATCAGTATTTATTCTCCAGCCTCCTGTGATGATGATGTAGTAAAGCAGGTCTGTTCGCTGCCCTGCTGCGAGAACATGTACAACTCAAACATTGCAAAACATTAAAAGCACATTAAGTTAAACATATTAAATATTGCTCTTTCAGATCCTGTTTGTGTGGAAACTAAAGCTGTCAGAGGCGTCAGAGGGAAAACCGATAGGAAACCTTTTAGCACTAAGAGCAAACAGAGTAGAGAGCGGTGAAGATCAGGTTCACTGACGATTAATACATCTGAACACACTCCAAAAACAACACTCACCTTCTGGGCCCAGGCTCTCGTCTCCCACTTGGGTCTAATTCACATATTTGTGTATCTCATTGATTCATCTCAGATGAGATAGTTGCTGATAAACACAGAGGCACTAAGAGCGAAGACAGAAGCTACACGAGGTAAAAATACCCCTAGTGAGGACATCGTGCTGCAGCTAAACAGGATTTTAAAGACGAATAATTTATGCAGATTACACAGAAGAGAACCGCAGACGAGCCTGAAGGCAGCGTTCGCTGTCTGCTCCTCCCATATGCTGCTGGAGTCTTGGAGTGGTTCCGACAACAGATCCCGACCGTTAGTTTTCTGTTTGAGTGTCAGGGTTCAACGTCCATGGACGGTTCGGTTCATTATATACGTCACATGACGTTTGACTTCTAAAACAATCACATCCTCCACTACAAGTTTTCAAGCTCTCCATGAATCAGTACCGTGTGGAGGTTTTCTAGAAGCAGAACAAACCTGCTACGAAAACGTTCACAAGCACTTTGATTCCTTTGATGGCATTTACTTGGATAATAATGTCGCCTGCAGAGACTCGTTAAATCCAGCAGATGCCGCTGTGAGACCAACAGACGCGCAGCTGGGACTTTTAATTTGAAGGAACTGGGCGACGGAGCGTGAAGCGTCACCCTCCTCCAATCCAGCTCAGACACCAGAGGGAGCGAGTGTCCACGGCCGCAGCAGCACCTTTAACCCCAGAAGAATACAACACTGAGCTCGGTGAATAATTCATCAGCGCTGTGGGCGCCATTACCTGAGCAGAGGATGTTCAGGGTGACTGCTGGGTCGCACGCACGCTTTGACTGGTGGTGTTTCATATCTGCGAGCACAACCATGCGCAGACTTCACAGGCTTCCAGGCTGTGTGACGTATAATTAACATCGCAAATGGGTTTGTTGCCGTTTCTGCAAATGAAGTGAATCTTAGGCAGCAAATTAGCGTCAAAGGCACAGGTTTTCCTTTAGACAGCACACGGGAAGAAATGAGAGCTGAAACAAGCAGACTGTGGTCCAAAAAACATACTCATCCACGTTGTGCTGCTGCTTCTCGGTTTAGACAGAACGGAGGAAGCAGCGCTCATTCACTTATTTATCGCGTCCAGGCAGCATCAGTTACTGAAGACAGTGATTCAAAACGTGGAGCTTCTGCTTTAATGATCAACAAGACAAAGAATTCAGGCTTTGAATTTTTAGATTTACCAAATTAAACTGACTTAAAAAGACAGAGTGGATGATGAGATTCTTTAATAAAAAAAACATCATTCACATTAGAAGTTAAACAGCTCTTGATGTTTTTCCTTCCACGTTGGATTTATTCTATTCTCTTTTCAAGTCCGGTCAGTTTTGGCTGTGACGTGTTTACCGTCGCCTCCCGACGCCGTGGATCCTCACATCCTCTGGACCGGGTTGATGCCCAGGATGTCAAAGCCTTGGGCCATGATGGCAGCCGTGGCCTCGCAGAGCAGCATCCTCCACATGTTCACCTTCACCACCTCACCTGGAAACAGAACAGGTCAGAGGCCAATCACACGACGGCAGCCGACGCCGCGGCACCAAATCGACAGCTGATGGCTGCATGTTTACAAGACGACGCTGCTGCTGTTAGCGAAGCTTAAAGGAGAAACGAGCTGAGCAGGTGTTTCAGCCAAGAACGGCGCTGGTGAAGGATTTACCCGTCTTGCGGTCCTTCTCCACGCAGTAGCAGCTGTCGTAGAACTCGGTGAAGGTGGTGGCGAGCTCGTACAGGTAGTCGCAGAGCGTGTGGAGCAGCAGGTCGTCCAGGATCTTCTGCAGGATCTCAGGAAAGCGCAGGATGCACTTGCCCAGCTTCCACTCCTTGTCGTGGTCCAGGAGAACCTCCGTGGTCTCCGCCGCTTTCCTCAGCGCCGCCTCATCGATGTTGGCCAGACGAGCGATGGACCTGCGGGGAAACACGTTCATGTTTAAACAGCACTAAGACGGTTGAATCCACGTTCAACGAGGGAGGGGCTCTGCTGCTCACAGTCATTACACATCTGACTCTCTAACGCCTCCAGGAGCGGGTCTAATCTGAACAAGCACCCGAAGGAGCTGCTCAGGCTGCAGCAACGAAGCAGACTGTTCTGACCACAGGTGTGAGAGGAGCTCAGTGAACCTCAGCGAGGTTCCGTTTCCGTGGAGTCGTCAACATCATTCAACAAGAACCATCAAACCTAATTCAAGCAGTTTTTAACAGCGGCCTTAAAAGAAGGACTTCTGTGAACGTTCCAGCATGAATCAGAATGTTTCACTGCATCATCACTGCACATAATGTGAGGCAGTGGGAGCTTCAGGACGCTGCAGGACACGGTCGGATGGGAGCGTTTCCCTGAACCCAAAGAAAGGCAACGGAACCAAACTGATTTGGAGCCGCCCACAGCAGCACTGACTGGGCCCTGCGTGAACGCTCACCTGATGCGGGTGTAGGCGTAGAGGAGGTACGCCGCCGTGTTGCCCCTGTCGTCCAGCATCTTGTCAAAGGAGAAGACGTAGTCGTTGATGCGGTTGTGGGACAGGTCGGCGTACTTGACGCAGCCAAAGGCGACGGACCTCTGGGCTTTGGTCAGCTCCTCTGGACTCAGGACCTGAAACAGTTTCACCACATCTCAGTCCTTGGTACGAGGCTTCTGATCCTTCATGGTTCTCCCTCAACACTGGTAAATGTTCTGCAGGCAACATGTCACCCCCCAATAATGAATGGGACATACAGCATGAAGACTGAATTAAGGTGCAAACGTTGGGTCCTCAAATTTCAGCAGCACAAATAATCATCCCATGGAGCAACCAGGTGCATCAGGCTGCTGCCAAGTTTGGCTTCAGTCAAAACTAAAAGGAGCGATAAGCCGATGTCTAGTCTAGACAACGGGGAAACCAGGACAAGACAGGAAAGACCAGAACCACAACACAGAAATAAAAAGGTCAGGAGAAGAGCAGCGTTTAAGCAGCGAAGGCCAAGCTCGGGTTTGTTTAACGAGGCAGCGTTAGCAGATGCTAGACGTGGGCGCCGACCCAGAGAGACGAGTGCCGGGTCAGAACCGAGCCGGCGCCGGCCTCACCACAGCCCTCTCAGCACTGAAATGACTGGAAGCAGTGGCTGTTCGCGCCGCAGCTAGCGCTCCAGGTCCAAACCACCTGCATCAGACGCGAATGACAGCCCCGGTACTGAAAACACACTTGGTGGATCAGGACCGAGCTTAGGAGGTGCAGTGGAGCAGCAGGAGGAGGTTTGGGACATGTGGTTCAGGTTAGTGACACTGAGTGTTAGTCGAGGCACAAGCGGGAGCCCAACACCACAGACAGAGAGCCTCACGCAGCAGCAGCGTTGCTCACCTTGTCCCGCTCCTTCTCCTGCAGCTTGTCCATGGACCTCTTCAGCCCCTCCTCCAGCAGGTCCATCAGCCTCACCGTGTCTCCAGACCGAGTCTTGAACTTCTTCCTGAGCAGGGAAACAAACCATTACATGCTGCTCATCACGAGTCTGGAGCAGCGGGTCGGGTCGGGTCGGGTCGGGTCGGGCCGGCTCCGCCCCCTGGGTCGCTGCAGGTTGGATCTGAGCCACCGACTCGGGCCGTCCACACAGCCATAACCACAGCTTACTGTAGGAGCAAGTACAACCTCAAGAGCTCAAGTGGGAACACGAGAAGCTGAAGATTTATTTTCTGTGGCTGAATAAACAAATTAAACTGTTTAAGCCTAAATCTAATTCAATTTCTGTCTGAACTAAACCTTCCTGTAGTTCTGTTTGAGTCACCGCAAAATGCAAATCAGCGTGTTTCCATTTCAGGCACGTTGAGCACGTTTGTGGTTCTGCAGAGACTGATATGACTGGATACAGGCACCCATCAGCTCACGTCACAGTGGATCACACTGCTCGTGGTTGGACGTCAGTCCTTCAACACGTCGGGTTCTGTCAGCTAGTGGCCTTCAAACGGTTTCCTGGTGTAAACTAAAGTTCAGCGAGTCTCACTGACGCCAGATATTGATCACTCACTTGTCCTCCCCCAGCACCACTCCAAAGCCGGCGTGCTCCACCCGGGTCACCTGAGGATCGTACCAGCCAATCAGCTGAGCTGCAGCAAACACCACTTGGAAGTGAGTTCCCTGAAAAGCACCGTGGAAATGAATGTGAGCAGCTGCACATCAGAGTTGAGAGCTGCGAAAAAGACAAAGCCGGAGCGAGTGAATCAGGGAGGCACCGAGCAGCACTGAGCGCGTGTCAGGACAGAGTGGGGTCCAGTATTTCAGCGTGAGCCCTCCCTGTGCTGCTGCGTTCGTCTCATTATCGGTCAAACCTCCACCCAGGAGATGTGCAGATCTGGACCTCACTGGCGCCCAGAACCGCTCCGCTCGTCCCTCAGGTCGAGGTAGACGCTTTGGTTAAAACCATTCTAAAAGTGGTGCTGGTAACTTCAACACTTGTGTGTTAATGACTCCTGGATAAAAGTCGAAGCACGTCGACCTATGACTGATTCTGCAAATGCACCCAGCGCAGGTGAAACTATAACTCCTCGTCTTCTTGCTGCAGCTAATCAAAGACGCCGTTGCCATGGTAACGGTGGCTCCCAGTAAATTAGGTTTTAGATGGCAGCTTTTAGTTTCTCCTGCTTCAGGTTGAAGTCTGTCTTCATAATAACCCATCTAACATTTTAAAGCCCAGCCGGCTGCCTGTGACACACAGTGACTCCTGACAGATCTCAGCCTCCAGTGAGAAAAGCAGCAAAATAAGGATTTTTAAAGATTAATTACAGTGATTTATTGTAAGTACTGGTCTGAAAGTGGCAAGTCTCTCATGAGGATGGTCTGTATCTCCAGTAAACCGGACGATTATTCATCTGAAGGTTCTCTTGGAGGAAAAGTTCTGCTTGTAAATTAAATGAAAGAACTTTAGTCTCAAACTGATGGAGAAAAATACCTTTTAAAAACCTACAAATCAGGAAAAGGGACGTTTCGATTTTAGCTTCTGACAGTTGTGTCATCTCTGTCGTACCTGCCCGCTGTCTGTGACGTAGATGATGATGTCGGCTTTCTCATCATAGATGCGCTGACGCAGGGCTGCGAGGTCCGACGTGTCGTAGGTGTATCCACCATCCGACTTCACAACGGTGAGAGGGATGGACTGACCCGGGACGAAGAGGAGCTTACGGCCTTCGTCCAGCTCAAGCAGACCTAAGGAGACAGAGCAGGAAAATAGAAAGTGATGAAAACGTGTGGTCTCAAAAGGACGGTGGTGCGATTAGAGGGGGAACAAGCAGGAAGAGAAGAGAAAAGAAAAAGGAGGAAGCCACCAGAGTGTGAAAATAAAATAGGACAAACTGCAAAAAACAAAAAAACTTTCACTAGACACCACTGCCCCCTAGAGGTCAGTGTGTGTGAGTGCAGAGTTCAAGTTACGACAAATTCTTCTGTTGTTACAGAAATTGTATGTGTGACTTGAGCTTCCAGAGACACATTACAGTTGAGGAGAACCACAAAATCCCTGTTTAAAGTAATGCGTTCGCACCGACCTCTCTCCTCTAACTCCTTCACCACCTCCATCATCATTTCCTGGTAGAACGACTCCCCTCTCTCGATGATCTGGATGCCCAGGCAGTCGTAAACCTTCTGAAACTCTGACACACAAACAGAAAAAAGTGATTTTAGCTCCAAGTTCAGCGCACGGCTCTGGATCTTCTGCTGGTTTTAACAGTTTTAGGTCCCTGAATGGGACAGTGCACAGTGTACTAATAATGTGTCCATACCTTTCCTGGACACGTCACAGATGAGGTTCCAGCCTTTGATGAAGTCGGGTTCTTTGCTCTGCAGCTTGACGACACACTGATACGCTCTCTTCTTGAAGTCTTCGTCCTCATCAAAGCGCTTCTTCGACTCCTATCGGAGGAAAGAAGAGAAAATGAGGCAAAGGTTAAACAAAAGCACAGAGACAGTGGAGTGTGACTGAGCCACATAAAACGGACTTTGTAGAACGCCTGCAGGTCCTGGATGGGTGGGGAGACAGTCAGGTAGTCTGGGAACTTGTCCTGCAGGTGAGCGATCAGCATTCCGAACTGCGTGCCCCAGTCTCCCACGTGGTTCAGCCTGTGAAGAGCAGGAGCGGCGTTGCAATGCTACCACGCGTTAGTGGGTGTTTGAGTGAGGAGCTGCTGATCTGACCTGACCTGACAACGTCGTAGCCCAAAAACTCAAACAACCGACTCATGCTGTCGCCGATGATGGTGGAGCGCAGGTGACCCACGTGCATCTCTTTGGCAATGTTGGGAGAAGAGAAATCCACGACCACCTGAGCAGCGAAGCAACACAGAAGAGTGGGTTGACCGAACAGTAACGCTTCTCTGCTCGGGTCCCAAACTGCGTTTTTGGAGAAACAAACCCTCTTCCTGGAGGCCAGTGGAGGAGGCTGCACTCCGTTGATCAGCAGGTTAGTCAACAGTTTGGACACAAACGTCCTCTTCAGGTGGATGTTGATGAACCCTGCAGTGAGAAAAGACAAATGATGATAGCGTCATCAGACAGCAGAAAAGGGGCCCCGTGATACTTGGGACAGAGTGACGGCATTTCACAGGTTTGAACTGGCTGTTTAAACTCGGACACTTCAGTCACAGTCTCGAGACCACCGTCATATGAACGTCATCCAGTCGAGGCACCGGCAGAGGTTTGTACCTGGTCCTGCGATTTCAGTTTTCTCCACAAGTTCATTGTCTGGAAGGTTCTGGACGATCTTCTCTGCAATTTCCCTCGGGTTGACTTTGATTCCTTTTGCTTTGAGCATCTGAAGCACAGAAACGTCAGGGACTATTCTGTTTCGTCCTGGTGCTCACATGCACCGTACAGGAGGCACACACTGACCTGGGCCATGGCCATAGCGCTGTTGCACTGGTAGTCTCCAAACTTGGCCTGCTGGTTCGGCGTGACGGCCAGCGGAGGGTTGTCCAGCTCAGGGCAAGAAGCTCGAATGGCCTCTCCAAACACCTCCTGAAGACGCTGGTTGATGTTCATCATGGATTTAGGGCACCGAGCGCTCTCTTCCTGGAGACTCTGAGGACACAACGCATCAGAGGTAGAACTAATTAGTGGCGTCGTCATTCAGTCGGTCCGTGTAGCTGCAGAACCAGAACCAGAACCAGAAGCGGAGCTGCAGTCACTCACCCTCTTCAGAATGTTGAGGCGATACTTCAGCCTGGCGTTTTCCTCCCGAAGCTCATCCAGACGTTGTGTGGAGCTCAGGTTCTGTGGGTTCTTCAGACTCTCGATCTCAGCAGAGAGACTCTGAATCTCGTGCTCCTACAGCCCAGAAAACGCTCTAATGAGTGGGTGGCGTTCGTCTGACCCCGATGCAGGTGCTTGATCCCAACTACATATCTCACAGCTCTTATCTAAATGTTTATGGCTTCATCTGATTATTAACTTGTTGTTACAAAGGTCAAGGAAATACGGAACCTGCTGGCAAATGTTCAAAGTTGTATTTAAAGAGAAAGTGAAATGCAGTTACAGTCAGTCAGGGGTAAACGTGTCTGTACCTAACGCGACCTCGGTCCATCAATGTAACACTAATAGATTTGATTCATCCGACACCTGCAACAAAACATGTGCTGTATATTCCTGATCAGTACTGATGATTAACACGTGTGATGCTTTAATCGGATCACACATCGGACCATTAATCGGAGTTCGACACAGACCTAAACGCCATCGCTTAGTATGAATCAGACGTTTCTTGCTAGCGTCGTGATAACGTGTTGCCAGTGAGGGACACTTTACAGTGAAAGACGCGGCTCCACATTAAAGCACATCTGTTAAATCACAGGCGGACACATGATGACGGGTTCACGTCTCGTGTTGCTACCGACACCGCTAGTTCTGGTAACAGGAACGCTAATTAGCCCCTCGCGCCCCGCAGACGCAGCCGACCTGCTGTTGCAGCCGGGCGGTGTAGTCGCTCACAGGGTCGCCCATCTTTTTGCCGGACAGTTGCGGAAACTCGTGGCTGATGAAACACTGCGAGAATGGGAACAAGTTTCCAACTTTCAAGCGCATTTCCGGTTCTGCTTCTTCGTTGTATTGAATAGTGGGTCTGAAAAGGACTCGCGCGCTCATACCGCCACCCAGTGGACGACGGCGCGTGGCGTCGCTACGTTCTATTGTGAATATGACAAAACCATTGTAGAAATACCGCCACTAGAAAAACACGACCAACAATTATTTAAAATGGACAAAAACGGCGGCGCAAGTAAAAAAAATACTTATGTACCAAAAACACAATCTTCATGACAAACAAGCAACACGCAATAATGAAAAGAAGAACTTTTTTTTTTATTTCTTGTGAAACTACAAAACTTAGTTTGTTTTTTGTGCTGGTGAAATATTTACAACTCTGGTCGACAGTACAGTGTCTGAGAATAAAATTCACAGCTTTTCAGGATTCTCGCAATAAAAAGAAAAACAGGAAAAGCAACACCCAAATCATAAAACTGCAATAAATACATGCTGTAGGTTTTTTTTTTATAGCCTCCTTAAACGTTACCAGGTTCATCACCAGGTTCATCACCAGTCGTAATACAGTCATTAAAATAATAAAAAGAAAACAAGAATCAGACAAGAAATAAAATGCAGCTGAACTTCAGAAACAAGAATTACATCACAACCTACATGATGAAAGAAGAATCATTTGTGACTAAAAGCATTTCTTTATTCTGATCGCGACTCATAGTAAAAAAAAAAACTCATCCAGATGTTACAAGTTTGAGCATCCGTTTGCTCAGTGGACTTAACAGTCGGTACCGTTCGTCTCTAACCTTTATACCTTTAGAAGGAAAACACACAAACACAACTAGATGTTTACGCTTAACGCAAACGTTTCCAGCATCTCCCAGATCAGACAATGGAGGTAGGACAGAACCTGAACCAACCCACACACGGTCCAAAGGCACATTCTCACATTCAGCAGAACCGCCGCTCACACCGCTTCATTCTGTGACCTCACACCTGTACGTGGCTCATCCATGTGCAACTGTATTAGCTCCAAACCTCTTCCTGCGAGCGCTCGTCACTCGCTGCTCCTCCAGCAGGGGGCGCTACAGGCGGTCTCCACTGGATGAGCCAGTCACAACTTCACCGTTCGGAAACATTCAGAGACTTACAGAATTTGCTTTAGAACCTCTGAGCGACGGCAAAGGACATCAAGGAAACAAGGGAAGTCGGGCCAGATGGAGGACACACTGGTTCTGACACTTCAACACAGGTGAGATGGAATAAGAACCACCAAGGGCGAGTTCCACAGCTGCTCACAAAGACGAGAAACCTCCCACTTCAAGGTCTGAAGCCCGTTCATGAATCAAGTTGCTATGGAAACGGTTACGTGTCCATGATGTCAAACCACATAAACGCCATCACCATCCGTAAACTATCATCATGAAAAGATAGAACCTGGTGAGAGAGGGGGAAGGCGGCGAGTTCACACTAACCAGAGATCCACTTGATCCAACAAAGAGGTGAAAGAACAACATTAAAATAATAAGAGGAAGAAAAGGAAAGATTTCAACCAGCCAATGAACGAGCGGCCGTCTCGTAACAGGGGAGTTCACCAGTAAGAGATTCACAGTGTGTGTGAGTGTGTGTGTGTGTGTTCACAATCATCATTTGCTTTAACAATCATTCCAGTACAAAGTTCACCTTCTCTACTTTAAAAACATCAACTTTCTCTTTTTTTAGAAACACTTTTCTCAAGTTTCTTAAAGTGCAGACTATCCGATCGACTACCTGAGTGTTAGTGCTGCTTCTACACCTGGCTGAGTGTGTGCGTGTGACAGGTGACGGACATCGAGACCACTCGTTCTGCTTTACAGTTACATGAGAGGAGGCGCGTCGGACCAGGCGCTGAGCTGTGCTCCAGGCTTCTCTCTTACAGACGGTGCAGTGCTTTGTGCGACGCTGCTGATGACACGGACCAACCCGAGCTCAGAGCTGTTCTCTGCTTCATCAACGCGACGGAACCAAACGGGACAATTTGACCCTGTCCAGTGCATCGGCTGCATCAGAAACGATGTGCCCTAAACTTCAGCAAACATGATGAAGCATGAAGCAAATGCACGGAGGTTGTGGATTCTTCTGGAGGAGGAGACGCAATAAACAAACCATTTAAAACTCTGACTGGATTTCACAAACGCATCATTAAGTGTCTGTGGAGGAGACGCTGGCTCAGCCCGAGTTCCCGTAGGACCTGTGTCTGTTTGTGCTTTCTTTTGTCCAGTTGTGTGGTTCTAGTAGGAAACACGTCGCACACGTGCAGCTGTGTGATTATGATCTGGAATGATTTTAGAAACCTACCAGCTACAAACAGCCTGTTAGTAACAGAAACACAGTGATATAATGATACAAAAGTCCTAGAGGCGCTAGCTCTAATTAACACTATCCACGTTAGAAATGCTGAGCTCAAATATTTCTTCATGGTTTTAACTTTTTTCCCCATTAAACATGTGATTTTTATAAATTCTTCATTTCACCGCAAAAGGTTTGCTTCATGTGTGAGGGACCTGCAGGGTGAGACTCGGAGGGAGCTCTGAAATGTCTACACGTCGTCGGCGGGCAGGTTGGGGATGCTGGACTTGGCCCGTGTGAAGAACGCCATCTTCTCCCTGAAACACAAGGATTCTACGTCTGAGACGCAGGACGTATTCAACTGCCACACGCTTGATGTGCGTTCGGCCGAGCTCTCACCTGAACGTCTGAACCTCAGGGACCTCCTTGCGGCTCTGGCCCCGGATCTTGTGGACGTCCTTGGCTGCCGCCCTCATCATCTTCTCCACCCGTTTCTCCTGCAACTGCTCCTGCTGAGTCTGAACAGGAGGACACGTGGCATCAGGTGCTGAAGGACCGGGACCAGCGTGAGCCGACGGGGCGGTCCTTCACCTGCTTCTCTGCCTGCTTGAGGAGGAGGCGGAAGCGCTCGTCCTCCTGGACCCAAGCGGGCAGCTCTCTCTGGCCCTGCTGACGCGCCTTCTCCAGCTGAGCCTTGAGCTCCCGCAGCACCTGCAGCTCCTGCGTCAGCCGCGCCTGCCGCGTGCGGGACACCTGCAGGTCCAACTCCAGGTCCAGGGAGGTCCGCAGTAAACCGTCCAGGCCTTTCACCTGCACCGGAGGCTAAAGGGTAGAGGAGCAAGGACGCCGTTGGAACAAACCCTGCAGGACGACCGATGAAATGGAAGTCTGCGCCTTCAGCCCATTGACGAAATCACACGATACGAGTTACGTAACGAACGACTCCGTGTCTTCAGGTTGAGGCGTTTACCTGAGCGTTCACAGTAACTCTCCAGTCTCCAGCTGCTCCTAAGCCTCAGGAGGCCACTGAGCAAAGCTCTGCTGCCTCGTTTTAAATTGATAGAAGCAGGAAAGTGTCAGAGCTGCATTAAACATTCAGATGCGTATTAAATATTAAAAATCACTTCACTGGGAGTCGTTCTGCGCCTTTAAGACTTAAAACATGCAAATAAGCTCTTTGTCTTTTCGGTCCCCATAGAGACAAAGAGACACCGATCCGTCTGCGGCATCGACGAGGCTTCAGCAGCGGCAGCATCCATTACATGTTAGCATAATATTATGAGAGGATATAAACAACTATTTATGATGTAATGATAGATATTTACTTACTAGATGTGCATTTTAAATGTTTTAAGGTCTTTATCACACGACACGGTCGCTATAGCAGAACCTGAGCCTCCTCAGTGGGATCCCCTGCTCTACTACTGATTATTCCTTCAAAGCAATCAGCCCCACCTGCTAATTATCTTCTAAAACCCCAAAGTCTGATGATGGTGTTGAGAAACACACAACACATCATGTTTGCTTCGTCAACCCTGGAGACATTATAGTCTTGAGTGAGTCGACGGCTGTGAAGTGGCTCGTACCTTCTTCATGCGCATGCTGCGTCTCTCGGAGGCATTTCTGACGAACGGAGACTTCTTGGAGAGGGTGGAGCTGTCGCTGTCACTGCGGTTGATCTGGAACAAAGAGAAGGTGTTATAAAAAACCAGACCTGAAGCTGTGTTCAGGTCTAGACGGCCTGGTTTCTGTTACCCGGCAGATGTACTGGCTCTGAGGCCCCGGGGAGAAGGTCTTGGAGCGGATGATGGTGTTCCCTCTCATAAAAGGGTTCTGCTGCCGAACGTCGGGCCGCCGCTCTTTGGGCCGAACAACAGAGCAGTGATGGGACGGCGGCAGGTTGTCCATGCTCGTCTCCTTGTTCACCTGGTTGTCATAACGACAAAGAGCCAAGCACAGCAGCATAAATGTTCAACTTCTAATCTAAAGCCAAACTAAACTTTTAAAACCTTTAAAGTTTAACTGAACAAAGAGTGTAGTTTAGATACAAAATGCCTTGTTTAACAGAAAAGCTCCATCTCAGAACCTCTTTCATGATGGAGTTTTCACTGCCTGACTGTAGCCGCACTGAACTGTCACTCTTAACTCATCCTCCATCAGTTGTACCTTCTCTGTGATAACTGCTGTTACAGGAGGAGGGGGTTCGCTGGCCTTCTCCTCCTCCGCTTCACATTGGCTACTGTCTGGATAAAACTCCTCGTCCTCCTGGAGAGGCCCCGCCCCCTCGACGCTGTCGGCATCAGCATAGATGTTGGCCTCCAGGGGGACGGCAAGCCTGAAAACCAACAAGATTCACTGACTTCAAGATTCACATGTTTTTAGAAGGTTCTGAGAAAAATACAGCTAAACAAACTGTTCAGATGTGAGACCCAAAACAAAGACCATGTTCATTCACTCACCATGAGTCTTCCTCAGGAGCCTCGACGCTGCCTGACACACAAGTCTGAAACAAACATTAAACCCTTCAGTACTGATCTGTAGCAGGCCAACGTAATAATAATTCCTGCTATGTCGATCACTCCTGACCTGCTCAGAGTCTGCTGCTCCACTCTCCTGGTTGATCTCAGCCATGCAGGTGTGACTCAGGAGGTTGTACCACTTGGTGCATCTCTCCTCCGAACAGCTGATGTCAGCCAGACTGATCTGAGCTCCTGCCTGGTAAGGGAAAAAAGATGGTAAAATACGCAGCTCACTAAACCTGCTTCACCTCCAATTAGCCCAACGTTATACTAAACTGTTTATATGATGTTTAAAGAGCAATAATTCAAACTCTGCTGACCAGGCACTGCTCGTGGCCCAACTTGCTGCTGCAGCAGACGTCCACCCTCAACGTCTTCTGCCGCAGAGCATTGTGGGATATCTGCATGCCGAACACCTCGTTGACCTCCACGGCGTCCTGAGGCAGGGAGCCGCGTGTCCGGAAGAGGCAGCAGGAGGCTTCCAGGCAGGGCAGCACCACCACGCGCACATGACTGCAGGACACAGGGCATCCATGAGGAGCACGACAGGGGCCGGGTTACGGGTTCGCGTCTCATAAGCTCACACTGGTTAACGAGGGAGAAGACGTACATTTTGTGGTCGGCCAGCAGACAGAGGGCGCTGCAGTTGGTCAGCTGCATGACGTAGATGGTGAAGCGCTGGTCTCTGGACTCGTAGCGAAAGCTGAGCTGCACCTGAGAGCAGCCCGGCGCCAGCCTCTCCTCGTAGGAGCCCGGGTGGAGGTCTGCAGGGAGGCCTGGCCTGGAGGAGGACGACGCTCAGAGTGGGCTTTTTGGCTAATTTATGTGAAACCAAAGCACGCGTGAATTTAGAAACAATTTGTACCTGCGCTCGGACGGTTCATAGACTCCACTATCGCCTGCTACAGACTCATCAGACACAGCAGAGGTCACACCGCTCTTCTTTGGACCTGCTCCCACTCCCCGCAGCTGTGGAGCTGAGTCTGAAGACAGAGGACAACAGAACCAGCCACAGGTGATAAATAAATGGATTAATGACACATCTGCCGCTGGCCACTTGGCCCAGATTTAGCTTCAAATCAGAACCTGGTCAACGTAGAAAGAAACGACGAGCGGCACAAAGACCTGCACCACCCTTTGAATGTGCAGCCGTCGTCTGAGAGCGTGTGCTGAGATGAACAACATTCAGATTTTCTGGTTCCTTTACTCTGTACCCACACTGTGGTAACATCAGCCCCGGCTGCAGAGAAGGAGAGTGAACCAGACACCAGACACCACGTCCACCTTTCACCCGTGGCTGCAACAGGAACCGGGCCCATTCACCTGGAGTGGGCTCGCAGCCCGGTTCACTGCAACGCTCTCAGACATTAAACGCATTGTGATTCTATCCACTGAGAATACCTCAGTGGTAAGTCTGCCGAGTCCAGGCCTCCTGAACCTTCCAGTCAGCACATTAAGCGTTTTCAGTTGCAATGGAAACCAGCAATAATGCCTTCATAATTAGTAACAGTACAAACAGGAAGCGCTCACAGCTCTGATCTTAACTGCCTGCCTCAGCTTCATACTCAAGCTATGAACACATAAATGCAAACATTTGCAACCGTGAGCTCTCACTGCACACACGTCTATATCCAGCAGCTGTAATCCAAGCCTTCCCCACCCTCACCTCCCACCAGCAGTCAGGTTTCACACACACTATTACGTTTCTCCTCACACACATTCCTGGTATCCTGCTCTTCTAATACAGACCACACACCACATACAGTGTTATATCATCGAACGCAGCCTTGTCTCACTCCACTACCAGACTCAGCTAATTGCAGGTAATTCATCACAGTTATTGGTCTGATGTTATTAGCTCAGAGCAGCGCTTCAGTCGTTCCAGCCCCCACAAGTCTCCGCGATGCAAAAATCGCTTTATTGCAGTGGAGATGTGACAAGATCGCTCTGAAATCAAGACTTTCAAAGACTCTGGCTTTTAGTTTAGTTTGCAGGAAAAAACAGTCAGCACCCAGCAGCAGTAAAAAGATGGAGGTTCATTACCAACACAGTTCTACTTGGTCATAGTTGAGACCCTCAAATTGTCATTTCTAGGGTAAAGGTTAACAGTTTTGAGAAGGATAAAGGAATAAAAGTTTCCTGTTCACCTTTGACCTCTTCGCTCAGTGTAGTGTTGAGGTTCTGCTTCTCCTCTAGCCCACCTGGACCCCCATGCTGCTCCTGAGTGGCTCGGCTCAGTTCCAGCTCAGCTAGTCTGTTATGGAGCTCCAGGTCAAGGTCCAGTCCACCAGAACCCGTCTGGCCCATAAACGTCTCACCAGACAGAAAGCTAGTGTCTGTGACAAGGGGTGAGCACGGTGGAGACAACGAGGACAGGGACGACCGCGGGGACAAGGAGCTCATAGAGCGAGGCGTTTCAGACAGTCTGAGGGCCTGGACCCGGGCCGACCCGGACTCCACTCCCACACCACCAGCTCCACTAACCCCTACGGTTTTGCCATCAGGCCTCCCAGAGTCTCCTCCTGCACAGCCTGTCACGACCTCATGTTCATGTATGGTGGTGATGGAGCTGGAGGGGCGATAGCCTCCCTGGCCGCCCTCCTGCAGGAGGCTGTCCAGCTTGTTCTGGAAGTCCGGGTCGGCCAGCTCGGGCTGCTCCAGGTAGATGTCGGTGAAGCTGAGTGAGGAGGTGGAGCCCAGGCTAGACGTAGTGGCCAGTGAGCCTCGGCTGGATGTCAGCGAACCTCGACTGCTGCCGGACGAACAGGACAAGGTGCTGGCCGACAAGCTGGACGAGACAGAGACAAAACAGTGAGGAGAAGCAGACGTGTCAGCAGGGTTCCCTGTGTCACCTCCTCATGTCATAGGTTAAACTGAGCAAGTCTGCCACTAAAGGACTTTGTTTAAATACATATATACTGTATATATACACACACATTATAATGTTGAATGGATAAATTATTAACACCCACAGCGAAGAAACGGTGGCTTGGACAAAGAAGAGCATCACCACTGCTGAGCAGAGCTAGCAGCAGAGCTAGCAGCAGAGCTAGCAGCAGAGCTAGCAGCAGCGCTAGCAGCAGCGCTAGCAGCAGCGCTAGCAGCAGCGCTAGCAGCCGCCCTGCAGGCAGAGACGCACGGCGTCCCATCTTCATGTCTCTACTTGTACAAAGCGGACACGGCTGGGTTTGTGCGTTCTTCTCAGCAGGACATGATGAGCATGTTGTCGGCCGGCGTATGAGGCGATGCTCAACCCTCTCACATCATCATGGATGATGCAGCTCTTACAGCAGCTTTGCGTCATCTCTTACAGATATCATTGTGAGGGTTTTCAACAATGTGAGCTGCAAAATTTGTTTTGCAATGAAATCAGTAAGATGATGAGAACAAAGAGGCTTTCATCCTCAGAAAACCTTTGCTATTATGTGTTCAATATTTTATTAAAACCAAATTTTTCAAGCTCCCCCTTTAAAGTTCTGATGTTTTAAATTGATTAAATCACTGATCATCAGTGAACCTGCAGAAGAAAATTCTCCTCATTTTTGGGCTGAGGAGAGTCAGACGAGAATGCACAGCTATATTTTATATATATATATATATATATATATATATATATATATATATATATATATATATATATATATATATATATATATATATATATATATATATATATATATATACCCAAGGTGTAGACTGTGCAATACATAACTGCAGGGTGTAAAATGCTGGCAGGCAAAGCATACATGGAACGCCATAACCAAGTGGCTGGCATAGTATACAGGAACATCTGCGCGGAGTATGGACTGGAAACCCCAAGGTCAAAGTGGGAAACACCTCCCAAGGTGGTAGAGAACGAGCGAGCCAAGATCCTGTGGGACTTCCAGATCCAGACTGACAGAATGGTAATGGCGAACCAACCAGACATTGTGGTGGTGGACAAAGAGCAGAGGAAAGCCGTAGTGGTGGATGTGGCAATACCAAGCGATGGCAACATCAGGAAAAAGGAACATGAGAAACTAGAGAAATACCAAGGGCTCAGAGAAGAACTGGAGAAGGCTTGGAAGGTGAAGGCCACAGTGGTGCCTGTGGTGATTGGAGCACTGGGGGCAGTGACCCCCAAACTGGAGGAGTGGCTACGACAGATCCCTGGAAAAACATCCGAAATCTCAGTCCAGAAAAGTGCAGTCCTAGGAACAGCAAGGATACTGCGCAGAACCCTCAAGCTCCCTGGCCTCTGGTAGAGGACCCGAGCTTGGAAAGTGGATGAGACCACCCGCGGAGGGTGAGAATAGAGAGTGTATATAGACAGCGTGGATTAAAGCCCCGGTGCCTAAAGCTGATGGACAAACCTTTTGAGTTGCGTGTGTAGCGACGTCGCCAGTCGAACCATCTCCTCCAGCTCTCTGACCAGCTTGTTCCTCTTGCAGTGGAGTCGCAGCCTGAAGTGACAAAACAAAAGTCACTTTTATTATGTTAAGTTAAGTGACCGGACCGAGTCTCTTATTTAAACTGAGGGGATGAACTCGGCCAACGCTGCGGGTGAGACAGAACAAAGGTCCGCTAACATGATACTACGCCTGCGAAGCGGCAGCACGTCTTGTGCTTTGTGTTGAGGTGACACTGCTCACGTGTCAGAATTAGTTTTGTTTGGAGGAAATCGGCAGAAGCAGATGAACAGCGGAGTTCTTTGATCGGGTGCAGGCGGCTGCTGGTGCGTGTGCTCGTATTACTCTGGCTGTTTGACTCATTCTCAGAGGCTCGTGCCGTGGGGACGCTGAGCATCAATGTCACAATCAGAAGATGAAAAGATGAAATTAGGCGTCTTGTATTTGTTTAAATCCCAGTAAACTGCTACAAAGCTTGTTCAGCATTTCGGTCTCATAGGCTCATGTTTCTTAAAGTTAGTTTGCTTAAAGCTGCTGCTTGTAGCAAAACATAACTTCATATGTGAACCTGGAGCTCTGAGGCATCTTCAGCTCTACTCAATATTAAATGATGCTGGGTCTAAGGGGCCTGGTTTATGAGACTGTCATGTGAGGTTGAGTTGGAGCCTAGGCTTTGGATGGTTGGGAGGCGGTGACACGTCTCGCTGCTCCTTTCCACCGTAGTGCTCGTTATTTCCTGCAGCTCTGAGCTGCTGCCAGTCTCGCCGTCAGGTTTGGGCCTAATTATCCGACTGCTCGCTTTTAGACTGTCTTTTTGGAAAGTTACATTTGGCTTAAATGTGTATCTATTCTAGAATAAAATATAAATAAACAGCAACATGCAAGTAGAAAATGACTTTGTCTCATCACAACTTTGTGTTCCAACCTCCACCCAAGTGGACGCACCACTGGCCAGACTACACAAAAACATCTGCATGGCTGAGCAGGGCAAGACTTTGTTAAACCCAAGGCTCCTGACTCCAAGTCAGTGAATTTGACATTTGGAAGCTGAGTGCCTATCATTGTGTCGGTGTGTGTACGGGTGCATAGCTGGACTACAGGAGGATTCTTTTGTAACCGGGCTGCAGAGAGATTCTCAGGTTACAGGAACAAGAGATGGGATACAAAGACAGACTGAGCTCAGGTAGAGTCTGACCTGAACCCAAAACAACAAGAGCCCTGTCAGAGACGGAACGAGAGAAAGACGGGGGGGGGGAGGAGGAAGGTGGGAGGCAGGAGGGGAACGGCTCAAGTTTGCTGCCTACTGCTATTAAGGGAAAGAGATAGAGCGCAGGAATTTAGGGGAACAAGAGCAGCAAAAGCCCTGAATCAGGATGAAAACCTATTTATATCTACAAATCAGTCTGAAATGTATCATATGAAATCCTTAACAAGGCACAGACAATCACTGTCATCAACCGACCAAAGTAACCTGGTTAAAGCGCTCACTCACAGGTGGTTTATAAGAAAAGACATCAGGCCAGTTCAAGAAGGACAATATTCTGCCGTCCCAAACAAAAAGTGAGCCAGAGGAGAACCGAGAGAAAGAAGTCTATTATATTTATCTCTAATAATCAGTCTTTAGAGGGACAAGGACGACTACAGTTACAGCCAGTCATCGTCCGTGGTAATTAGCTACTGGTGCAGCTGTGAAGGGATGTGGCTGGTAGCAATGCAAAGGAGCTAAAGCTGCATAAAGTCTCACTGATGAGTTATATGACAGCTGCTTTGTGTTCATACAGTCACTGCAGCTGCAGCACACCAGCGCTCACCTCTCCGTCAGGGCCTTGCTCTGGTTGTCTCTGGCCGCCTGCAGGTCCCGTTCCAGACGTTTCTTCTCAGACTCCAGCTTCTCTGCATCGTTGGGCTCCAGGCGTTGGCGCGGGCTGACGTACTGAAGCTCCTTCAGCAGCTCCTCCTTCTCGTTGATGAGGATGAGCCGGTCTCGCTCGGGGTCCAGCAGCCCGGGCCATGCCTCGCTGTCCAGTTTGGCAATCTGCACCTCGATGGTGGCGATCCTGAGAGTGGAAAGCAGAAGTGAGTGAGCACGGTCCAAATCTAGAGTACATGAAGAGAATGCATCTAGTCTGGATTTACCATCACACTAACTCAGCTGGGATTCAAGCCATCAATAATTAACTAAACTCCAAAGACAAATCTGCAGAATTAAACAATGCTGCTAGTAGCACCTTGCAATCTGTGAAGTTAATGTTTTGCTCAAATGCTAAACTCTCTGCTAATGACACAGGCTCGTGGGAGCCACAGTAAAGCACTGTCAATGTCCACAGTCAGAAGGACTCCTTCAATCAAGGTCTCTGTGTCCAAAGAGCAACCCAGCGTCTGCAGATCTTTAACGAACATTCAGGTTCTAGGAGACACACGTCTCCATAAATGAACAGACAAAGGAACATCTACCTTCTCTTGGCCTCTTCGTACTTCAGACTCAGACGAACCTTCTCTGCCAGTTTGTTGTTGCTAGTCATGAACTGATACAAAACAATACCATTAACACACACTTGAATAGTGGCCCAGGTGCAGATTAACAGGTCTGACTGTAGCATGTAACTTTGTGAGTCCTTTGCTAATGCTCTGGGAACTCACCTCAGCAGAGATGTCCGTTTGCGAGCCAGCGTCGGAGTAGAGCCGAGGGATGGACAGCTCCGAGTTGGCGAGCGAAGGACTACTGCCCCACAGCTCCTGCTGAGAGCCTGAGTCCAGCTGAAAGCCGTCCTTCAACACGGCCAGTTTCTGAAGGAGCAAAGCAGAAACAAGGAGATGAGTCACAACAAATCATCTGCACAGAGAAACTGGGACACTGCAGCAGAAACCAAACCGATGCGTTTAAAGACAGGACAATAAAACAGTGTCAGAATGTAAACTAGAAAAACAGCAGCAGCAGCAGCAGCATCGGCCGCCGCCGTGAGCTCGAGTGCAGTAATCATTTGATCTTAACAGCCGTGAGGAATATCTTTTATGGCCGTGCGGTTCATTTGACGCTCACCGCGGAATGCGTCTGATCTTCACATAAGATGGGTCAGAAAATGAAGGTGCTGCATCGGTTTGATGATGCAGCACCTTCAGCTTTTATGTTTCTTTCAGCATGGAGCCGTGAGCTGCCCGGTGCTTTGCAGCTAGTTGACACACAGTGAATCCAAACAGGATGTGCTCAGGGATCATCCCCTCAGTTGCAGCAGCTGCATCATTTTGTGACCTAGATTGACGTTACACGCACATTTGTAAATCATGGGTTTGAATCAAGGCCAGGACTTTGTCTCTGCGCTGCAATCATTTCATCTCCATTCCATCTAGAAGCGTAAAGGAAACGCTTCCACACATCAGGACCAAACACCGCCCATTCAAAAATCATTATTTAAAATCTTTGTCTGCTACAATATGATGCTCATCAAAGATTCTCCTTAAACAAGGTGACATCATTTTGGTCAAACCACTAATCAAACACAGCAAATCAAATAGCACGGTATTAGATAAGTTTTATTATATGTTGCCTAATTATATCAGCTCCTAACTACGACTGCTCTCTCTCCTCGTCTTCGTCTACATGACTTTGAACGATGAGTAGGTAAAACAGAGCTCAGTGGGACCAACACATGCTCATACCTGCTGCACACGCACCAACAGACTGAACTGGCAGCTGCAGACAGAAGACGGATGGAGGGGAGAGACAGGCAGGCAGAGAACACATTTCCTCCCTGTTCCTCTGAACCCATGAGCCAAATGAATCTGCAGCCAGAATTTCCTGATGTGTTTGTATGTATTGTCAACAATCACGCACTGTGATGTAATTATTCTACAGTTTCTGGGGGAGACGTGAGGCAGAACCTATTTGCTGCAACAATTAATCCTGACTCAGATATAGAGCGACAGCACTGAGCCAGTGATCCATTACATACAGACAGCACTTCTTAAAATCAGCTCATGTCCAACAATTTATCATCTTTTTCATCGGTTTGTGGGATGTTAGTTTATTTCATAGGTCATTGTTATTAGCATATTTGGGACGGTTACTGATAAACACCAACAAAGTCTGATACCACAGAGCTCAAAGTGACAATGTCTGATAAACAACAGAAGCATTTACCTGAAATATTAGAACTCAGACCAAAGCTGAAACATACTCCTGCCATCAGCCAGACTGTTTTTACTTTCTTCCAGAATCTCATCTGAAATCGATGGTGGAGCTTCCCCAGAGAGCGTCATCACAGCAGCCGAGACACGGCACTAAAACACCACCTGCCTCCTGCGGCATCAGCGCCTCTGAGCCACTAAATCTCTTTAAGTACATCTGGCTCTTTTTACCTCTCAGCAAAATAACGTGAGTTATCTGATGTCCTCAGACTTAAAGTGAGACTTCAGTGCTATAAAGAGGTTTTCAGGTACGTGGCACACCTTGTGATGTGCCTGAGTTCACTCTTATTCATGATGGTTCTAAACATCATGATGACACTTTGCTCTGATTTCTGACACATCACTGTTTCACAGTTTCTTTTGTTCATGCCTTCAGCAGATTCCTGTGTCTGGACTGGAAATACTGACATGATTAAAGTAAATTAAGTAGTTTTTAGTAGTTTTAAGCCACATAGTCATTAAACAAGTCATTCATTCTAGCACAGTGCTTTCATGGAGATAAAACAGCACTTAAAAACCTTGAGAATGTGAATGAGAGCTCGATGTGTCCTAACACTTAGAATATACTGGGCAACTTCTAGTGGATGAGTCCTAATAAAAAGGGAGAATGCAGGACACAAACCTACATTTGGATCTCGCAGTGTCCAGTGTTGGTTAATGCAGTATTGACTTGCTGCTGAAAAGCCTGGATGTTCTTATTATCGTACATTTGCCTTTAATTCCGTATGTGATGAACTACGTTTTACCTGCATGAGCTCCTGTTTCTCCTTCTCCCCAGAGCTGATGGCATCTCGGATAGAGCGGACCTCGCTGAGAATGGCCTGCGCCTCCTGCAGCTTGTAGCCACACGGGCTGTTGGACACCTTCTGGTCGATCCTGGAGGTCAGGAGGAGGGACAATCAGCGACAGAGAAGGAGAGACACATCAGCAGAATGTACGCAAGTGTTCATCCCACAGGAGGCAGCAGTCGAGTCAGAGTTGGTTCTGGAGGCCACAGATGAACATCTCTATAAAACAGATGCTGATGAACACCTGCGAGTTCACAAAGCCACTGGCCACCACTGAAAGTCAGCAGTTTACAGTTTTTCTGTCCACTTCAATATTTGGCTTAAAGGCCCCAGTGGAGACGTGTGAAACTGCATCTGAACTTGTCCAACACCTGAAAAAAGACATTTCCCCCAGTTCATGTGACGGAGCCATTGTTTTCTGCATAATATGACTTCAGAAATGTACAAAGCTCCGGTCCAGCTCCTCCCCGGCTGAGGTGACCTCCATCCAGACGAGGCGAGCTCACCTTCGGTGGTGTACACGTTGAGCTGGCCTCACACTAAGCTGGATAAATTTGAATATCCATCTTTTTCTCACCACACTAGACTCAAATCCACACTAAACCTTTAAACTGAGCTCGGCAACCAAAGCTTTGCAGATTAAACTGTAACATGACAACCTCGTGTTTTAGTCTGACAGGTGCCGACAGGTTCAGTCTTTAAACATGAGGAGGTTCACATCAACACTGAAGAAAATGATTCCTTATTTGACTGAATTGCTTCAGTTCATTCACTAAAGCATGAATTTAGTCCACATGCAGCATAAGCAGCAGATGTTTGTTCAGCTCTGAACCTTAAGGCACCGTTGCATCCTGCTCTTGTAAAACTGTGTAGGCTGTAGGGAGAGACAGAGATGGCGCTGCAGCAGCTATGCAGCTATGTAAAGCCTGTCAGGCAAATCATGCATGCATGAGAATAACAGGTCCTTCCACATTCTTCAGAGAGGGAACAGGGGGAGGAGGTTCTGACAGAGAGAGAGAGAGAAAACAAGGTACCGAAAGAATGAGGAAGTTAGGACCAGAGGGAGGAGGGAGAAGCAGCAATCCTACAAGTTCTCAAACATGGACCTTTGTAAAAACAGTGTTATGAACCTTTAAAAATGTTTTCTAGCAAATAGGAACTAAGTGTATGCTCACACTACTAACTAGTGTTTTATCACAAGCGCCTGATATACAGACACAAGGTCCTAGATACCAAAACACCAAACGTATATGTTTGATGACACCGGCCTCAAAGCGTCAAACACCAGGTGACGGATCTCAGAGTTAGCTCTTATTGTCCGAAGGAGCCGCTCAGACCGTCACTGCTCGAGTCCAGCTTTAGACCACTGGTCGTAGCGTAATGTTCAGAAACAACGACACAGGAATTCAGAAAAAGGAAAATATGAGGTTCCTGCTTTCCAGCGCTGTTAATCATCTGATGACCCCTCGTGTGGGTCCTAACCCCAGGGTAGGAAACCACTGGTCTGAAAAAAATGACTGTGTTTTCATCCCTGTTACAATAACTGAACTAAAGGAGCTCAGCCACAAACTGTGGTGCTCATAGTGTAGCTGCAGGTGGTGCAGAGTGTTATGGTCCCAGCAGAAAACGCTCTCCTGTGCTGGTATTTAGTGAAATCTTATCAGGAGCTGAGTGCGTTGCTGCATTCCAGTCTAAGCTTATTTGTAATTGTGCAGTTGGCGGTTGCTGAATGCCGTCTGATGACTGTAACAGGAGAGGAAAGTCACAGCGGAATGCGGTCCAGCCGCCCTTTAGTCCTCCTGACACTCTCCCTGGCAGCGTGAGGCCAACGCAGCCACATTCCTGATTGGCCCAACGCTGACCGACGGCGGAGCATTTGATGATTTACTAATCTCGTCGTGGTCTAAAGTGTTTCCCTTCAAATCACTTCGTCAGCTATTGTTCCACCTGTGTGTTTACAGAGGTGTTAGTGTTTAATGATCAGATGGAATGTGCGATAATGCCGAGCAATAACTGCAGCGATAAGAAGGCGTTTACTGCGAGTCGGTTTGTGCAACACTTTCACATTAAGGTTCAGGCTCTTGAATTTGGCCCGTTAAGCAGGTCAAATTCCAAGAACAACAACATAAAGTCTCGACTTCTCGTCTTTACTAAACAACAGGCTTCCTGTGATTCCTGATGACTTTGAGTAGTGTGAGGCAATGCCAACGCTCATGACAAAACCTAGGGACAGAGCTAAGAATCAAGCATCTTCGGCTTCTTGAATTGGATTGAAAATAATGAGCATGAATTAGTCATTTGAGGAAATAATGTTAAGATTACATCATTAATCAATAAATATCATTAATCAATAAATATTAAATGGCACTGCATTAACCACTGAGTTCTTACTGCACCAACCACCTCCAAAGATTATTAGTAAAGTCCATGAAGAGGACTAACAGCAGCCTAGAGCCTGAGGAGTCAGCCGTCAACAAATACCTTGCAGAAATTAGTCAGGGCGGATGAGGCACTGGAAAGTGTCCAGACAGTAAGAGTTCAAACTCCCCTCTGGCCAGAGGCAGTTGCACCAAAATGAATCACTTACTTTTTGAGCGTTTCAAAGCCTTGTTCTTTGTACTGCAGCTCCTGCTTCATACAGGCCAGGTCCCGCTTTAGTTTATTCACCTGAGACGGATACAGAGAAAAGCTGTTAGGTCTATCAAACCCAACACCAACCACTTCTCCCACAGCCAGTAGTGATGAGAAGTTTGGCTCTTCTCAGAGAACCGGCTCTTTTGGCTCAGCTCCTGAGCGGATCTTAATTCAGAATTTTTTTGTAGGCCTTTTTCTTTACCATAACTTCGCAAAAATTAATGGTTTGTGGAGTGGTTTTATGAGAGGCCTCATTTTGTGCATTTATTCTGTTACCAAACCATTCTTTTGGTTAATATTTGAATCAAACATTTTATTACGCAAAGCTGCAAATAACTCCACAGAACAGAACTAGAACCAAACTCAAATGGTAAATGGTCCACATTCTGGGAGTTCCTCTCACATTCACACACTGATGCCAGCAGCTGCCATGCAAGGCGCTAGCAAGGCGCTAGCAAGGCGCTAGCTTGAAACACCAGGAGCAACCTGGGGATCAGTGTCTTGCCCAAGGACACTTCAACATATCAATTATGGCAGCGAAAGGGGAATACCTGGGAGCGGGCTCTCACTCGATGCGACCCGGCTCTCGGTGATGTGTCCTGAGCAAAAGGATCGGCTCTAAAAGGCCAGATTCGACCAACTACAGGAAGAAGTGTTTCTGCTGGTGTGATGTGAGTGAACGAGACTCCTACCCGGCTTTTGGCTGTGGCGATTTCTGCTTTTAGGATGTCTGGGTCATACTTGCTTGAAGAGGATGATCGGGAATTTACTGCACATATAAAAAGAAAATAATGTTTTCCATTTGAAAAAAAGACTAAAAGGTAACTCAGACAATCCATCTTAAAATTAAAAGGTCCACACAGCACAACTCACAGCTCGTCTGTGACGTGGACTTGTCTCTCCACGCGTCGTTGAGCTGCCGATACTCCTGCTGCGCCAGACGCAGCCTCTGCTCCTTCACCTGGTAGATCTCCTTCTGGGCGCTGAGTGCATCCCGGGCCACAGACAGGTAGTCCCGCAGCATGGCCTCCTGCTCCCGCTGCCACTGGGCACGCGGGTCCTCCAGCTGGGTGCTCTCTGGGGAAGAGGTCGAGCAGCAGGGTCACCTGGATGCCAGCTGTTACGTTGTCCTGAGCTGCAGTGGAAGTGAGTGGACCGAGGCAGACGCACTTACTGGTGTTATGGTCGACATAGTAGGCGCCGACGACGGGATCGTACGCCTCCTCCCAACCAACCGGCAGCTCATCCCCGATGCAGTCGGCAAAAGTCAAAGGCTTCGTCTGCCTAAAAAAAATAAAAGGTGATCGATGCGATCCTGGGAGACAGAGATACCAAACAGTAGCTGTGTTTGTGCACAGCGGCATCACAGCGTTTTCAGGCCCATCATCACATGTTACGTAAATTAGCATTTTATTATATGGTAGCCACTACACTATCCACCTGCAGCCGATCATCACCCAAACCAGCTGACTCTAATTCTATGCACTTGATGATTTTCGGTGATGCTCATTCTGCGATTTAGCTTAATATATGTTTCTTTTGCCCCCGTGTCAGGTACGGACCACAATGAGCCCAGACTCCCAGCAGAAACCTGTGCTCGCTCCTGCTCAGCAAAGCGACGGAGGAGCTGTGCTCATTGTGTTCGTCTACAATCTGCTTGAGCGGGAGGAGGCAGAGTATGTGGGGGGGGGGGTGTTGGCGGGTGTTTCACTGAGTCCTCTATTCGTCTCTAAGAGGGGAAGAAGAAAAGGGGGGGCTGGCCACAATAGGAGGAAACCGACCCGTGGCATTCCACAAGCAGCGCTGACGCATCGCCTGGAGGTTTCTGGGGCAACCCGTGGTCCTGCAGCAGCCTCACACAGGCACAACTCTACACTCACTGCCTCCATTCATTCAGCAAATCTCACACCGTCATCACATCTGCTGTAACATGATTATTCACTTATTCTTCTGTGTTCCATAAACGTCATACCTTTACATGCATGGATGGTATTGAGGTTAAGCGTAAGTATCACGTGAGACTGGCCGGTACAGTGTAAGCTACGCAGAGCTTCATCTCTTAAAAGGACACCTGAGCGGAGGTTGCGATCATTCCAGTCGCTCCCATGTGCGTTGTTGTAATTCCCTTTAACAAGCGTGTGAACCACTCTCATCGATTTCATCATGAGACAACAAACAGCGGAGTAAAGAGCCAGACTCGTCCGCAGCTGCTTGTGTTTCATGACTGCTGATACACAAACGCAGAGCAGCAGTTCGCTGCTGAAGGGAGAAACTGAACTGGGTCCTTTTTCAGCCGATGAATAATGAACGGGGCGGGAGAAGACCCTCAGCGCCGCTCTAAATTTAGCTTGTGCCAACGGGTCCCAGAAAAAGCAGACTGGTTGGCTGCTCAGGTCCACATCCCATTATGTGCTCCTGTCTCTCCTCTACCCTCTAATCTGAGGACCTGAGCTCGTCAATCACGTGACCGTCGCTCATTTAACAGCCACTTGTGACGTTTCTCACATAGCTTCGGCCGAGCCCCCACACACCGAACAGGCAGCACCTGCATTTCAAGTACATTTTTCTACATAATAAACTTGTGTCTGTTGCTAAAGGAAGGTTTTGTCAGCAGACAACTGAGACATCGCGTTTGGGATCAACCGCCACCATGAAGACAATGCACCAGTGGATTAATCCCATTCCAAGTGTTTCATCATACAAACACAGAAGGTTAGTTCACAGCAGGGTTATCGTCATAAAAGGTTAGTCACAGACCAGAGCTGAAAACTGTGGTTCGCATAAGTACTAACATGACTAATTAATACATTAGAGTTCATAGATTGTGTCACATGGTGGTCTGTGTGTTTTAAGAAGCTTATCCTCGACTAGTCCCTCTAGTCCAACGCTGACCTGCAGGGTATTAATGACGGCCCCGTATCGGCCGCTACACTTGACATCACAGCAAATGGAGCACACACCTCCACGGCTTTTTACATAGCAAGGTAAACAGATAGGCCGGGCCTCTAACGCAAACTGACAAAGCATGTGGCCAAGTGCAAACACACAGAGGCGGCTGCATAGCTGAACGGTGAGTCAGCCAGCAGCCAGAGAGTGTTCATTCAGAGCGGCACACGCATTCCTGGCGTTGAGTTACGAGGGCCCAAACTACACTTCATAAAAGCTCAAGGTCCAGCTGGAAAACAATCACACAACACCTCCACTTCTCCAGGACCTATCTGACAAAGAACCCAAATAAAATGAGAATTTATCAGAAAAGCAAACAAGACACTGACTTCTGTTCCTGCACATTAGGCCTCTGGCAGCAGTGATGGTGCGCTATCTGCTAGATAAGAGTCCTTTCACCTGACAATATACATTCAGTGCGTCAATAAGTGCTGGATGCAAGATATCTCACTCTGGAGCCGATAAACACGGCCAGGCAGATGCCTTTTTCTGAGAACCATGGACTTACACACGTATATTAGAATTATTAATATGCTGAGTGAGCAAAGACTAAAGAACCTAGAACTAATAATTTTAGAAATGGCAGCACACACTCAACAGCTGCAGACAGACTGCGATGGGAGGGTTTAACAAGACTCTAGCAGGAAATTCAAAGTGGAATGGTCAATGAATTTGAAGTTGGTTCCCATTCAAAAGAACCTGTCTGCAATGAGCCGTGGTCTGAAACGTTTCGTTTAGAAAACATTGTGTGCTGATCTGAACTGTGGTCACACATTCAGTTTCCTGCAGGAACAGGTTAAGACAAGACTCAGGATGATAATGCACAAGCGGCCACACATACGACTGCTGCTTCCGCTGCGTCATAACGGTCCTGTGAGTCTCACCCAGGTCTGCAGCACTCGGCCTATAAACCGAGCTGCTCTAACGTGTAAATGTGAGGTTGAGTTTGTACCATGTCACCAACCCAGCGACCGTCTGAGTCCGACGGCCCAAAGAGAAGCAGCTACTTTTCCAATGTGCCGTTGTGTTCTAAATTAGAAGTACAGTGCAGCTGTGACTGATCCAGGCTGTTAACGGGTTGCAGGGCCTCACGCTGCACTTTGACCTCGTGCACCTTGGCAGGCAGTGAAAGGCGTTTCAGATGAATCGGCCTTTGGTGGGCGAGCCTGCGGCTGCTCCATCCTTCACGTTGTGTGTTTTAGGAATGTGTGCCTCGTTTTTTTCATTAGCTTTGTTTGGGGAATGTTGTTCCCTCTCACTTCACGGACTGGAGGTGCATAAAGCAACTAGAGGAGTTTCACCTTCATTGTACCTGAGCTGCAGGGTCAGAGCGAGTTCTCACCAACAGACTCATAACTAGTGCACATCTGTTTGCAGCAGTCGCACAACAAACACTTCTAAAAAGTATTTTTTGTCTGTTAATTCATTTACCTGGCAGAAATTAGGTTACATAGCAAAATTAGCAGACTTTAAGCTAACGATATACATTTACGCTTTACACAAAACTAACACAAACACATATTTGAATGCAGACAAACAGTATCTACAAGACGAGCCGGCGACGCGTCGATCACGCTCAGGTCTGACAGTTAATGCAGAGTAACAGGACTTCTGGCACCTTCTGTATTCACCATTATGAGTTCCCTGGTGACGAGCTGCTGCTGTTGTATTTTTGACCAGCCTGGTCTGTGTGTTATAGATCGCTTTCTGGTTTATTCTTCTCAACAGCTAAAATCCAAAGCTACCTGAAAACCAACCAATGGTCTGAGTACAACACGTCCGTCCCATGTCACGACTTCTCTGTAGTCTAACTTGAGGTGTTCATGCCACACATGTAAACCTGGTCACATCCTCAGATCCTGAACTAAACTCTCTTCATTGTAAGAAACACAAAACAGCCCAACTGCCTAGATATAAACGCAAAGTTGTGCATGATGATGAATGCAGCAAATATCATAGAGCTTTTAGAAGAATAACCTCTGCTCAGTTAAACTGTCCCTCTGTAAAATAGCAGAACAAATGTACGTAGACATGAGGTTCTGTGTTCACGCAGTCTCACAGAAAAGACAAAAACAAGCCCTAAGCCTCCAGAATTCCAGACATAAGCCATTAAAGGGATTTGCTATCAAAGTCTGAGGGGTTTTAAGTAACTAATGATGAAAAGCGAGTCAGCATGAAAGTCCCCCCCGGCCGTCGCTACAGGTGGGGTTGTGTTGTGTTGTGTTTTGTTGCCTGCTTGGTGATTTGGTGGTGTTGGACCCATTTCTATCGGACAGAGGGGAAAGGCACGCCTCCACACTCCATTTACTAATTAGAGGAATGCAAACGAGCAGGATGCTCCTGGGAGTGAGGCGGCGAAGCACAGCTCTGGCTTTCAGCTTCCACGTCTACCTGGAGCAGAGACGAGACAGAGCGTGTTCTGTGCAGCATCTCCTTCAGTGGAGACGAGCAGTGTGTCGAATGCACTGGCACATTCACAAACCCCTCAAATCTTTGTTTAATGCAACATAATGCTGAATATTTTCATTTTAAATACTGCATGAATAAAAAGGTTTGTTGTTTCTCATTAACGCTGACAGAGATGCTGACTTGTAGCTGAATGGTGACGTCTAATGTAACAGGGAAGGCACAAAGTATATTTTAATTTATTGAGGTTATTTCAACAGACATTTTCAAATCTTAAGAGTCAGCCATGATTTTACACATGCCCAAAACAACCTAAAAATAAATATTAGTAGTGAGCATCGCTGAGACGTTTTCACCCACCAAAGCATGAAAGCAATCTGAACTATTTATCACCCCAAGAAGTCGTGATTCAGTTTGTCGCCTCGCTGCAGCAGAGTCCAACTCAGCCTCAAGGTCGGAGTCTGTGTTTTAATGAAAAATTAGCTGCAGCTGCGTGACTAAGAGGCTGATGCAGCCACGTGTGCTGCTCCTGCCAACAAGGTTTTCTCTCGGCGCCTCCCACGTCACCCGGTCCCACGCTCCACATTATCACCGGGTGTAAACATGCTGCTGGTTCATCCAGCATCAAGATCGCGACGAATCTCCCAGCAGCTGATCACATGTGGTTTTACTATTGACACCAGCGCATAACACGTCACAGCTCTGAGCCCGTACCACTGTCTGATCACTGGGACGAGACAAAGCGACGGCCCTCAGGTGCAGCACCTACCTGCACACACACACACCTGCTGTGAGCTGGAATCAGCTCAGTGTGTGTGTGTGTGTGTGTGTGTGTGTGGATCAGCTGACACTCCTACCTGTCTCTGGGGTCGATCCAGCTGGTGCACTGGTTAATGTGGTCAATGTAATAGACTTTGCCATCAAAGTCTCTGGCTTCCTCCCAACCTTCGGGTAGTGGCAACTCCTTCCTCGGCATGTCAGGCGAGTCTCCATGTAATTAAGTCCTCTCTATTCAAAATCACAACCAAGAGAAACCATCGCTTTTCTCTGTCATCATCTCCAGCACCACCGAAAAACAACGCAGTTACTTCACAAACTCCAGGAGTGACGCGGCTCCAATTAGGCCATAATAAGAATGATAATAATCCACAAGGAGATAAGCAGCGATGGTGAAGGGAGGCTGTGGTGGACGGACCGGCTCCAGCAGGCTGCCCCTGAAACTGGGTCGTTCCCAGACGTGAGCGCCTTTTTCCAACTTTCTCAGCTTTGGAAAAAGTTGGAGGCGCCAAGTAAACTGCGATTACCCCCAGGTCGGATAGCGCTGCTCTGGTGCTGTCGGTGCTGCTCGGGTTCGGTAGAAACAGGCAAGGCGAACTCAAAGCGTGAACAGCGGGGGCGGCGTGTCCGCGGTTCCGACGCCTCACGCCGGGCTCGCTGCTCCGTCCTCCCGTCGCCCACAGGCCACCATGTTAGCAGCGGTAACCGATGCTAGCCGCCAGCCGCGGGGACCGACACTCCGAACACCGCCGGGAGCGAGAAGAAGACACGAAGCCCGCGGCTGTTCGCGTCCACTAAATCCGCCGGAGCGCGTCCGTTACCGCCTTAAAAGACCCATTGAAAGACGGACGAGAGTGGCGGCGGCAAAGTATTCCCTCGGTCCCTGGGAGTTCGGCCGGTCGACGGCTGTCACCCAAACACACTCACTGCAGCGGTTCCGGCTGGCGTTTCAAAATAAAACTTGCGCTGGCAACTTGAGCCAGCAAAATAAGACTTCCGGTGTCTTTGGTCAAACGTAAATAGTTAATTTCTACATTTATAAACGTACATTTTGAGTCGCTAAAGAGGTGTGTAACATCAGTGTTCCTAATACAAACTCCAGAGACCAGGTGGGACACACACACACACACACACACACACACACACACACACACACACACACACACACACACACACACATTTTGTGATGTTTCATTTATAAAACACTCGCTATTTTTCCTGTACAATCACAGATGCTCCAGTTTTCAGTAGTGTGTAGTTTTATCACTGACAGTCGGAGACAATAACGTGTTTCTTTATTCTTTAAAGCCGCCGTTTGTTGTTTTTGTCTGACCATGTCGTTGGTTTATTGTTGATCAGTTCTTTTAGTTTAAATCTTTTGATTCATTTTTGTTCATTTTGGTGATTGGCCTGTTGTCTGATGCACACGCAGACCCACAGCGCCCCCTGCTGGATTCTTCCGTCCTGCTCATCCTGTGAGGAGCCACTGAGCGAAGTAAAGCGCAGAAGGTCCCCTGAGATCAGAGGATTGCTGTAATTTCATACGAATAAACACAATTCAGTTAAATTGAATTAATTAGTAATTAAGCCAGCTGTCGTTTTGCTGTCACTGACCAACTAGCTTTAAAGCCTTCATCATCTGCTCACGCTGCACATCAGCACAGGCGTCATGTTCGCTCTGTGATGAGGTGAGATACAGTCACAAGAAAACACAATGTCCCCTTTTGAAATGTCTGGCTTCCAGTGGGGACCACGCAGACGCAGATGCCTGTATTCATTCGTCTTACTCACATACAACCTCCTCTCCGGTTGTCTGCACCGATCACACTGCAGAATAAAAACAAGCAACTGAGCAAGCAACTTAAGAATGTCTTCTTAATGTCTTATTATCTGCAGAGTACATTTAACTATTTTAGGTGTTCACTAATTGTACATAAATCTTACAAACAAAACAAGACATTAAAATATAAATAATGTGCAAATACATAAATCAAAGCAGTTAGTGGTTAGTTGAGAGCATTTAAATCACCTGCTCCTCCATGAATTCTGAACCTGCTGAGACAAAGCGAACTCAACTACCACCTCCACCCGCAGATGGAGCTCCACCCCGAGAGAGCGGTGGAGAAGCCAGCGAGCGCGCGCACAAACACGCGCGTCGTCAAAAACAAAGAAAAAGCTCGACTTGTGTTTAAATTGACAGTGAAGCTGATCCAAATCTGCTGTTTCAGCTGATTCTCTACAAACAGTCACAAACTGACGGGCGCGAAGCTTCTGGTGCGTTCAAACATGTCGGAATTTTGATACTTTATCGCTCAAGCGGGGTGGCAAGCGACGCTTTTGCTGCGACAGTCTGTAATATTCCATAGCATTTAACAGTATCTTTACTAAACCATAATATTACTTCCATCTCCATCTGTCACATTTATAACAACACTTCTCTATCGCCTCTTTGGCTTCATCGCTGGAATAAATCCCGTATAAGACGATGAACAAAAGGGCATTTCTTGTTTTCCATTGTTGTTCTGCCTGATTAGCAGTAAATGCAGCTGAGTCTCAACGCTAGAAGTGTGCTTTCACGCGAGAAGGGGCGTTTACGAGCTGCTCTAAACGCAGCTTCTTTTTTTTGCTTCTTATCGAAACAAAAACACGCGGACGGCGCTGGGTCACACGCAGCGGATCCACGCAGCGAGGAGGAAGCAGCTGTCGGCCCGTCGGCGTCCACGAAGCGCTCGCTCCACATATGGTTCTCCTCCGGCACATCTCCATCGCCCTGACCGCCGCCGTGGCCGCCCTGGGCTCCGCGCTCTTCATCGCCTTGAACTACTTCTACAAGAGGCGAATATGGTCCCCGCAGGCGGAATACTGCACCATCAAGGAGGTGGGAGCGACTGCTGCCGTCTTTGGGTTACTGTGTGTTAAAGTGTTTAACACGGGTCAGTCTGTGGTTGCAGATGACTGATGAGGTTGATGGATAGTAATGACCGAGTAGCAGCTGTTAGTGTAGAAGAGGAGGAAGGTAAGGCTGACAGGAACCAGTGAAACCCAATATGTCCCACTGAACAGCACCAGGAGAACGGTGGTAGACCCAGGAGAACGGTGGTAGAACCAGGAGAACGGTGGTAGAACCAGGAGAACGGTGGTAGAACCAGGAGAACGGTGGTAGAACCAGGAGAACGGTGGTAGAACCAGGAGAATGATTGTAGACCCAGGACAACGATTGTAGAACCAGGAGAATGATTGTAGACCCAGGAGAACGATTGTAGAACCAGGAGAACGATTGTAGAACCAGGAGAATGAGAACAATTGTAGAACCAGGAGAACAATTGTAGAACCAGGAGAACGATTGTAGACCCAGGAGAATGAGAACAATTGTAGAACCAGGAGAACAATTGTAGAACCGGGAGAACGATTGTAGAACCAGGAGAATGAGAACAATTGTAGAACCAGGAGAACGATTGTAGACCCAGGAGAACAATTGTAGAACCAGGAGAACAATTGTAGAACCAGGAGAACGGTGGTAGAACCAGGACAACGATTGTAGAACCAGGAGAACGGTGGTAGAACCAGGAGAACGGAGGTAGAACCAGGACAAAGATTGTAGAACCAGGAGAACGGTGGTAGAACCAGGAGAACGGTGGTAGAACCAGGAGAATGATTGTAGACCCAGGACAACGATTGTAGAACCAGGAGAATGATTGTAGACCCAGGAGAACAATTGTAGAACCAGGAGAACGATTGTAGACCCAGGAGAATGAGAACAATTGTAGAACCAGGAGAACAATTGTAGAACCGGGAGAACGATTGTAGAACCAGGAGAATGAGAACAATTGTAGAACCAGGAGAACGATTGTAGAACCAGGAGAACGATTGTAGACCCAGGAGAACGATTGTAGAACCAGGAGAACGATTGTAGAACCAGGGGAATGAGAACGATTGTAGAACCAGGAGAACGATTGTAGAACCAGGAGAACGATTGTAGAACCAGGAGAACGATTGTAGAACCAGGAGAATGATTGTAGACCCAGGAGAACGATTGTAGACCCAGGAGAATGAGAACAATTGTAGAACCAGGAGAACGATTGTAGACCCAGGAGAATGAGAACAATTGTAGAACCAGGAGAACAATTGTAGAACTGGGAGAACGATTGTAGAACCAGGAGAATGAGAACAATTGTAGAACCAGGAGAACAATTGTAGAACCAGGAGAACGATTGTAGAACCAGGAGAACAATTGTAGAACCAGGAGAACAATTGTAGAACCAGGAGAACAATTGTAGAACCAGGAGAATGAGAACGATTGTAGAACCAGGAGAACGATTGTAGAACCAGGAGAATGATTGTAGACCCAGGAGAACGATTGTAGACCCAGGAGAATGAGAACAATTGTAGAACCAGGAGAACAATTGTAGAACTGGGAGAACGATTGTAGAACCAGGAGAATGAGAACAATTGTAGAACCAGGAGAACAATTGTAGAACCAGGAGAACGATTGTAGAACCAGGAGAATGAGAACGATTGTAGACCCAGGAGAATGAGAACAATTGTAGAACCAGGAGAACGATTGTATAACCAGGAGAACGGTTGTAGAACCAGGAGAACGATTGTAGACCCAGGAGAACGATTGTAGACCCAGGACAACGATTGTAGACCCAGGAGAACGATTGTAGAACCAGGAGAATGAGAACGATTGTAGACCCAGGAGAATGAGAACAATTGTAGAACCAGGAGAACGATTGTAGAACCAGGAGAACGGTGGTAGAACCAGGAGAACGGTGGTAGAACCAGGAGAATGATTGTAGACCCAGGACAACGATTGTAGAACCAGGAGAATGATTGTAGACCCAGGAGAACAATTGTAGAACCAGGAGAACGATTGTAGACCCAGGAGAATGAGAACAATTGTAGAACCAGGAGAACAATTGTAGAACCGGGAGAACGATTGTAGAACCAGGAGAATGAGAACAATTGTAGAACCAGGAGAACGATTGTAGAACCAGGAGAACGATTGTAGACCCAGGAGAACGATTGTAGAACCAGGAGAACGATTGTAGAACCAGGGGAATGAGAACGATTGTAGAACCAGGAGAACGATTGTAGAACCAGGAGAACGATTGTAGAACCAGGAGAACGATTGTAGAACCAGGAGAATGATTGTAGACCCAGGAGAACGATTGTAGACCCAGGAGAATGAGAACAATTGTAGAACCAGGAGAACGATTGTAGACCCAGGAGAATGAGAACAATTGTAGAACCAGGAGAACAATTGTAGAACTGGGAGAACGATTGTAGAACCAGGAGAATGAGAACAATTGTAGAACCAGGAGAACAATTGTAGAACCAGGAGAACGATTGTAGAACCAGGAGAACAATTGTAGAACCAGGAGAACAATTGTAGAACCAGGAGAACAATTGTAGAACCAGGAGAATGAGAACGATTGTAGAACCAGGAGAACGATTGTAGAACCAGGAGAATGATTGTAGACCCAGGAGAACGATTGTAGACCCAGGAGAATGAGAACAATTGTAGAACCAGGAGAACAATTGTAGAACTGGGAGAACGATTGTAGAACCAGGAGAATGAGAACAATTGTAGAACCAGGAGAACAATTGTAGAACCAGGAGAACGATTGTAGAACCAGGAGAATGAGAACGATTGTAGACCCAGGAGAATGAGAACAATTGTAGAACCAGGAGAACGATTGTATAACCAGGAGAACGGTTGTAGAACCAGGAGAACGATTGTAGACCCAGGAGAACGATTGTAGACCCAGGACAACGATTGTAGACCCAGGAGAACGATTGTAGAACCAGGAGAATGAGAACGATTGTAGACCCAGGAGAATGAGAACAATTGTAGAACCAGGAGAACGATTGTAGAACCAGGAGAACGGTTGTAGAACCAGGAGAACAGTGGTAGAACCAGGAGAACAATTGTAGAACCAGGAGAACGATTGTAGAACCAGGAGAATGAGAACAATTGTAGAACCAGGAGAACGATTGTAGACCCAGGAGAATGAGAACGATTGTAGAACCAGGAGAACGATTGTAGAACCAGGAGAACGATTGTAGACCCAGGAGAACAATTGTAGAACCAGGAGAACGATTGTAGACCCAGGAGAATGAGAACGATTGTAGAACCAGGAGAACGATTGTAGACCCAGGAGAACGATTGTAGACCCAGGAGAATGAGAACAATTGTAGAACCAGGAGAACGATTGTAGAACCAGGAGAATGAGAACGATTGTAGACCCAGGAGAATGAGAACAATTGTAGAACCAGGAGAACGATTGTAGAACCAGGAGAACGATGGTAGACCCAGGAGAACGGTGGTAGAACCAGGAGAACGGTGGTAGAACCAGGACAACGATTGTAGAACCAGGAGAACGGTGGTAGAACCAGGAGAACGGTGGTAGAACCAGGAGAACGATGGTAGACCCAGGAGAACGGTGGTAGAACCAGGAGAACGATGGTAGACCCAGGAGAACGGTGGTAGAACCAGGAGAACGGTGGTAGAACCAGGACAACGATTGTAGAACCAGGAGAACGGTGGTAGAACCAGGAGAACGGTGGTAGAACCAGGACAAGGATTGTAGAACCAGGAGAACGGTGGTAGAACCAGGAGAACTGTGGTAGAACCAGGACAACGATTGTAGAACCAGGAGAACGGTGGTAGAACCAGGAGAACTGTGGTAGAACCAGGAGAACGGTGGTAGACCCAGGAGAACGGTGGTAGAACCAGGAGAACGGTGGTAGAACCAGGACAACGATTGTAGAACCAGGAGAACGGTGGTAGAACCAGGAGAACGGTGGTAGAACCAGGAGAACGGTGGTAGAACCAGGACAAAGATTGTAGAACCAGGAGAACGGTGGTAGAACCAGGAGAACGGTGGTAGAACCAGGAGAATGATTGTAGACCCAGGACAACGATTGTAGAACCAGGAGAATGATTGTAGACCCAGGAGAACGATTGTAGAACCAGGAGAACGATTGTAGAACCAGGAGAATGAGAACAATTGTAGAACCAGGAGAACGATTGTAGAACCAGGAGAATGATTGTAGACCCAGGAGAACGATTGTAGACCCAGGAGAATGAGAACAATTGTAGAACCAGGAGAACGATTGTAGACCCAGGAGAATGAGAACAATTGTAGAACCAGGAGAACAATTGTAGAACCGGGAGAACGATTGTAGAACCAGGAGAATGAGAACAATTGTAGAACCAGGAGAACGATTGTAGAACCAGGAGAACGATTGTAGACCCAGAAGAACGATTGTAGAACCAGGAGAACGATTGTAGAACCAGGGGAATGAGAACGATTGTAGAACCAGGAGAACGATTGTAGAACCAGGAGAACGATTGTAGACCCAGGAGAATGAGAACAATTGTAGAACCAGGAGAACGATTGTAGACCCAGGAGAATGAGAACAATTGTAGAACCAGGAGAACGATTGTAGAACTGGGAGAACGATTGTAGAACCAGGAGAATGAGAACAACTGTAGAACCAGGAGAACAATTGTAGAACCAGGAGAACGATTGTAGAACCAGGAGAATGAGAACGATTGTAGACCCAGGAGAATGAGAACAATTGTAGAACCAGGAGAACGATTGTAGAACCAGGAGAACGGTTGTAGAACCAGGAGAACAGTTGTAGAACGAGGAGAACGATTGTAGACCCAGGAGAACGGTGGTAGAACCAGGAGAACGGTGGTAGAACCAGGAGAATGAGAACGATTGTAGACCCAGGAGAACGATTGTAGAACCAGGCTCAGGGCGGCCATGCGCCTCCACCCGTTGGGATGAAGGGATGGAGAGGAGAGAAACCAAAAGACGTATGTAAATTCTAATAGGATTTTCACGTAAATGTGGGCGATGTAGACGCATTTTCACTTCGTGGATCCTGTATTTTCTCATTCGTCTGTGAAACCAGGCTTTAACTGGTCTCAGGAGACGCTCGCGGCCGTGTCTTATGGCGGCGGACGCATCTCCACAGCTGCAGACTGAACTTGTTGAGCACATTCATTGGTCTTTGCACGTCTGCGCCTCTTTCCTCTTCCACCAGTAGCAGCTGTAACAGGCTGCTCAGCCGCCTTTGGATCCTGTTGTCAGAGTCTGTCTTAAACCTTGTCATCCTGGGACCCACGTTCTCTGTAATTAAGGCTCCGGTGGAGGTGACAAACGGATTGACCGTGACCTGAGGGGCTCCAGGTGGGAAACAGCAGCGGAACACTGAGAACGGGGTTCTGGGTCAGCTTGGCTGTTGGTCCAACACTGGTATTTGTGTGCAGTGTGGGCCGGAGGAGCTCCAGCAGTAGAACCTTCCGCCCTGGTTCCTTATGTGTGTAGGTTTTTAGCCCAGAGCAGCAGCTCATTGCAGTCTCACGAGGACTGGGACCAGGAGGGTCCAGACCCAGACGAGCACTGGTCCCATCAAGTCCAGTCCAGCAGCACTGTTTCCTGCACGAAGCAGCTGATGAGAGAAATGCCCCAGAACCAGAAGAGAACCAGGTTTTGGTGCAATGCGTTGAGGGTTGAGGACACAGGAGTCGTGCGATGCTTTTATGTGAAATCTGTGGATTTTTGCCACTCGCGTCCACAGCTTCACTGTCTGACTTGCTGATGGCTGAGATTGTGGCACTGCTCTCTCTCGCTCTCTCTCTCTCTCTCTCGCTCGCCCGCTCAGTGACTCTTCATGCAGGCAGGTTGGCTTTAGTGTTTCCATCCTGTTGCCAAGTTCTGCTTGGCTGGAGTGTCCTTGAGCAAGACGTTAAATCCCTGTCGGATCTGAAGCTGAGCCGAGCTTTTTTCCCAGTGGCTCAGAGCAACTACAGAATCACTGCGTAGGACTTTTAATGAGACGCGTCTGGACCGACGGGATCCGTCTGTCAAGTGTCCGATTCCACAAAGGGATCGATGCGAATCGTGTCCGATCCGTTTGCCAACAGATGCAGAACAAGGCTGGAGAGTGAGTTGGGTAAAAAGATTCATGTTTCCGCTGTTGCCTAATGAGACGACTGGTGCCCAGAACAAGTGAGCAAGAATTGATCACTTTGCACAAAGTCCGTGCTGATCGTGCTAAAAAGATCAGGCCTCAGGAACGAGCTGCTCCGAGGTTCGACCCGGAGGCGGATCCGATCGGATCCTGTGCTGGTTCCTCCCCTTAACACGGTGCCTCTAACGCTTCCAGCTGCTGCTGCGATGCAGAAGCCGACTCTCTGCAGAGCAGCAGCATGAACGGAGCCCAGGGTCGCACCCGTTTGGACCTCAGCGCCGGCCTGTCAGAGCAGCCCGGTGACTCGTCCGCGTCCAGCTCAGTGTCGCCTCCCGTGTTTCGCAGGAGCTGATTCTCCTTCCTGAAGGTTAAGGAGCTCTGTCTCCACGTCCAGACGTCAGTGTGAGACTTCATGCTGCGCGATCGGCCGCCGTCAGGGTTCTGTTTCTGTGGGTTCTACATGTCTGATCATTTCCGTCATCTACAGGAGGAGGAGGAACGTGGGAAGAGGCAGGTTCTGGTCCTGGGTCTGGACGGAGCCGGGAAGAGCAGCATGCTCCAAGGCCTGAGTCCAGGGGCGCCGGCGGCCAAGAGGCGCGACTGCCGGCCCACGCGCGGCTTCAACTTCATCAGCCTGGACGGCCCGGCCTGTCAGCTGGACTTCCTGGAGAGTAAGCTGCCTGTGTGCCTGAGCGTCGCACTGCAGACCGCAGTCCACGCGTCCTTATGTGGTTCCTCAGGTATCACCAAGTGTTTGTTTCATCCAACGTTCACGGTGGAGAGCTTAAGGTGTGAGTCGGACAGAACGGCCAGAACCCGGAGCTCGGGGGGGTTCCACCTACGCTCATCAGTGAGGCGGCTCCATGAAAGCTGGAAGGTCCAGTTAGGTTCGGTTCTGTTTGCGCACGCATGAACTCTGCATATTCTGATTCCAGTGGCGCCTCGGCGCGTGCTATAAATAGCGCGGTGCCTTTCATTCATCCGGGCTGAGGGCTGAGAACGGGTGGATGCCTTCAGAGGAGCGTGAGCTGATTCATTCATGATCTCCACGCACAAACCTGAGCCTGTGAAGAATCTGCTCCTCGTTCCTGAAGGCGAGTGGAGCCGCCGGCACCGGCCAGCGGGTCGGAACCGGGAGCTGCACCGGGCGCTTCGGCGTGACGCTGGGAAATCCAGCTAAAAACCTTCTAGATTTCACAAAGCAGATCCGTTTACTCAGGGTTTAAGATGAGATTAGAGTTTCCCCATTCAGTATTAGGACATGCTACTATTGCACTGAACAGCCTGTACCGGCTCTGAGCAGCATTATGCTGCAGGTATTACAGCGTCGTCAGGTTTACTTTCATCTAGTTTACAAAAGCAGCTCCTGAGCAAAAGACGAAACCTATTCGTATTTATTCATTTGCCCAATTTGTAAATACAAGTTGATGCGTTCGCCTTTTTAAATTAAAAAGTAATGAGCCTCGAACACCAAATGTCCTGTGACTGAGACTGTGGAGTCTCTCTGGGTGCGACCTGCAGCAGCCTCTAGATAATGGGATGAAACTAACGGTGGAGGAGCAACGTCACATAGGCTCCGGGATCGGAGGTCGGGAGGAAACGTCATCCAGGCCTGAGTCAGGCCTGCGTCGAAGGTGGAGCATAGACAGGTTCTCTGCCGCTACATCACCACCCTGTTACCTAGCAACACCGTCCATTAAGTCCAGCACTAATGAATTCCTGCAGTGCGGTGCCGAATGTAGACGCGCCACGAGTCCAGGTCACCTCTCATGCACATTGGCATTGTGGGTAATAAGAGCCTCTGGTACTATGGAGCTTTTCCTCCACTGAAGATGTGAAGGGAATCGGCCGAGACCGTGTGGAGCGATCCAAAGAATGAAAGTAAGAAAAACAGAAGAAAAATGTGAGCCGGCGTCGCCCGGAGCCCTCGCATCAAGGTCAACTGGGCAGAAAGACCAGGAAACCCTGAAGCCAACGCAGGGATGATGATGATGATGAGGATGATAATGACGATGATGATGAAGATTACAATGATAATATTGATGATGATGATGATGATGATGATGATGATGGCGATGATATTGATGAAGATGATGCTGACGATGACAACGATTATGATGATGACGTTGATGATGATGACGATGATGATGATGACAACAATGATGATAATGACAATGATGATGATGCTGACGATGACAACGATGATGATGATGACAACAATGATGATAATGACAATGATGATGATGCTGACGATGACAACGATTATGATGATGATGATGATGATGATGATGACAATGATGATGATGACGATGACAACGACGACGATGATAATGATGATGGTGATGGTGATGGTGACGATGACAACGATTATGATGATGACGTTGCTGATGATGCTGACGATGACAACGATGATGATGATGATGACAATGATGATGGTCCAGACACAACAGGCTTTCTCTATGGACGCTAGGTGACTCCAGCCTGACAAATAAATGTCTGGGGAGAAAAGAGAGGAGAAGCTGCTGCTCCTTGTTGCTCAGAGCTTTGCTGATGTGTGATGTCTGGAGGTGGAAAAATTAATCAGACTAATTCACTGTAATCTACAGAAAATGTGTTTTACTAGAAGGAACATGGTTGATTCTTCACTGAGAGACGTGATGTCACATGGTTTCTGCTCTGGTTCTGAGTGAACGCGTCACTGCTCGGTTGGGAAACGCTCTTATGTAAAGCGCCTGAAGCAGGAAACCAGCTTTAGCAGCTGAGGAGGTTCGTTTGGTACCAAATCCCACTGACCAGAGGACGAGGGCGCAGGTTGGAGCTTCAGATTAGGAACGAGCGTCTCTGATGCGTGATCCACTCATTTATCTAGTTTGTGTCTGTTATGGGAAAAAATGTGTCTTCCTTATTTCTATGCAGTTATTATATGATTTATGACTATGTTCTGTTTTGTCTTACTGTATGTATTTTCACCTACATTGTTCAATGGTTGTCTCTGCCTGATAGACTCTCAACTCTAGCTCTAAACCCAAGGTCAGGGAGTTGTGTCTCTGTCTGTTGAGACTTGGTGCTCCTTTCTCACAGATAGTTGGACGTCAGCGATGCAGGTGTGAGAAAGTAAAAATCTTCACACACACTGCGACAGGGAGGAGATGGTGCATGTCATTTGATTGGGTTAGAAACACATTCCACCCTAGTCGGACAGAGAAGCTAAAAGGCAGAAGCAACTTGAGGATCGTGGGCTCTTTGCATCACACCTTCGTGGTGTGTGCACTGATCTCCCCAGCTGGTTTTTGGTTTGTTGATGTGCACGATCAACATCCATGCTTTTTATTTGCTTTCCCCATTATTTTTATTTTCTTTATTATTTCAATAAATCGCACAAAAGGACAACTCTCTCATCTGCTTCTTTATGGAAAATTTCCACCACAGTGTCACAGCAGGAAGTCTGAACGCCCATGTTGTGTGTGCTGCAGTTGGCGGCAGGGAGGACCTGCGGCGGTACTGGTCCGACTACCTGAGGCGGACTCACGTTCTGGTGTACGTGGTGGACTCCTCGGACCGGAACCGGCTCCCGCTGGCGAAGGCCGAGCTGCACCGACTGCTGAGGGTGGAGCCGCAGCTGCCCGTGGTGGTGCTGGGAAACAAGCAGGTAACGAAGCTCTTCATCACCATCGTCATCAGTACCGGAACCATCCTTATGGCACACGTGTAGCTTTCATGTCTCTCATTAAACCTGAGTGGTGCGTTTTTAATGGGACGCTGAGTGATGAGGTCAGCGTCTCTTCATTAGTGCAGATCAGGTAGAAAACACGCTCACGCAGGTGAATGGAAGCGGTGACGCCGGCTCCCACGGCGCCGCTCCCACGGGTCGGCTCCGTGTGGGAGGCCGGCGCTCCCCCGCTGAAGCTTTTACTGTGGAGTCAGAGAGAAACACGCACATGGACCCGATGGCGCTCATTTCTCATTTACTGGAGTCAAACCCACGTATATTCACTCAGGAGGCGGTGGCGGTTTCACGTCGGCTCTTTTGCTTTAGAACCCAGGCTGCAGGAACCGCTAAGCGCTCTGTTTTGCAGGACAAGCCCAACGCTGTGACCGTGGCAGAGCTGCATGAAGCCCTGTCGCTGGACTCGGTGAGCGACGATCGGAAGCTGTTCCTCCTGGCGGCCCAGCTGGGCGCCGACGGGGCCCTGAGGACGGCCTGCTGGGGCCTGGACGCCTTCCAGGACCTGCTGCTGCAGCTCGTCTGATCCGTGAGGGGGCATCCTCCTCCTCCTCCGAGCACCGGCTGGTTAGAGGCAGAGGAGGTGTGTGCCACGTTTTAGAGAAAGGCTACTTTGAATCCATCCTGCTCCTGTTTTGTCTTACTCACCGGAGAAGAGGAGCAGAGTGAGGAGGACGATACCAGAGGGACGAGGCTTTGTTCACGGATCCATGAGTCACAGTAATAAAGATCACCTGTGACTCAGCCTGTGAAGCAGCCTTAACGTGGGCCTGTTCCAGGGTTATTCACGCATGTAGATCACTGTATATAAAACGGAGGTGCATCCATGGACAGGTTTTACTGGCTGTGCCATGTTGTGTCGGGGGTTGCCAGGTTGGAGGATTCATCCAGCTTTAACTCCTACACGGAGGCTTTTCTGAGATTTAGGAGACGCTTTGTAGGAATTTAAAGGGACTTCAGGACATTTTGAAAGAAAAAGTTTCTTCTGCATTTTATGATTTGTCTTCAGGTTTAGATCTGAAGACACGAATGCCAGCGGTCAAACGTCAGCCTGTATCTCGATCGGCTTGATAAATGTATGTTGAGCAGCGCAGCCGCTTTTCTGGGCTCTGATCAGAAGTCTGACCTCAGTCCAGCTCATCACTCGATCGAGTCCAGCTGATCTCAGATCAGGACGCGTCTCCTGAGAATCACTTTGATGAATGGAAGGTTTGTGGAAGTAGCTGCTGGTTCCACCGACATGTTTGTGCAGCAGTGTTTGCTTTTATTCCATTTGATGTCTTGAAGCTCTGCACTAGTGTTTTCACAGTGAGCAAAGCTGCTGCTGTTGAACCACTCAGTCCGTGCTTGTCTTGGTTTTTCTTCATAAAGACATTCTACTATGGAGTCTGTGTTTTTTCTCCAAACAGCCAATGATGGCGTCGCTGTTACCAGTATACATGTACAGGTTGTTCAAAGGAACATGTTCTGATGGCAAACACACAATCATTCTCTTTGGTTCAATCACGTCTCGCGCTCTTTGTTATGAGTCTTTATCCACTTGTTTCTATCTAGTTACTAAAGTCTGGTTTTGAGCTGAGCTGAATAAATCCCAGGGTGTGGTTTCGTCCTCTGTGTTTTACAGTCTTACAGCTCACAACCAGCTAACATTCCTGCCATACCTGCAGCCCTGGCTTTGCAAACACCTCCCTCCTGCGCTCGTCGAGGATGTTTTCTCCAAGGCAGGACGTGTGACTCATCAGGAACTTTGCCCAGAGGAACGAGGCTGTAAATGATTGACCGCATCCAATAAGGTCACAATGAGCTGAATGCTCAAGAATCAAGGCCTGGAAGAAACCAAGCAACACCTTGGTCAACGGCCCACAGACATTTAAAGACTCCGTCTGAAACTTAAATGTAAATTGACTTCTCTCCATGTCCAGATGCGTCCACCGTTCATTCACGCCTTCGGTGTCTGATCTTTGTGTTTCATTCATTCCTTATGCAAAAGCTTCCAGCTGCTTGATGTCACTGGTTACTAACTTTTAATGCTATTATATTTTTTTGAATTTTGACTTTTCTTCCAAAACAAGGATGATTTGCCGTCCTAAAGTGTCAGCTGCTCAGCATTCAACACCATCATTTCCTGTGGTGGGTTTCATCTCCGTTAGACATGAAACCCACCACAGGAGCGAGGTGAACGTCTTGGCCTCGTGGTGCAGTGAGAATCGTGGTGGACGACAGAACTCACACCGACCACACCCGCCTCACGGCCGGCGGTGCTGCTGAGGAGCAGGTGAGCAGCACCAGGTTCCAGGAGGGCCCAGCGGTGTCTTTACTTCCCCCGTAACCTTAACAGAGCCAGGGCCCCCTCCATCATGTGCACCTCCTGCAGGGGTTCCGTCAGAGGCTGCAGCGCCACCTGCAGGAAAACACAAAAACTGAGAGGATCACAGCCCCCTTCATAAACTCTAGAACCCGCACCTCACTCGGTCCTCCACATTTCAGGGACCCACCCTGCCCATCGCCTCTTCAGCCTCAGGGAGCAGCCTCAAAGCCAGGACCAGCTTCATCCTTCAGGCTGAGGAGGCAGAATTCCCTGCCTGCTTTGCCCCATCTCCCCCTGGATCTATTAACACAAAGACCCCCCACTACCTCACACATACACGCAACCACTCCAGTCTCCTCATTTCCCTGCACAGACTCACTTTACAGCAGCCCATAAGCTGGAGAAGACACTTTAAACCTTTATTGTCTTATGTCTGTCCTTTATGTAGAAGTGACTTTAATGGCTTTCTATTATATTCTATTGTTGTACAGGTTTAGAGTTGCGTATGTCTGGTACACAATGTCTGGAACATAGGGTTAACTGACAATGAAGCAGATTTGTTCTCCCGATGCTGATGCAGCTCGGTTGCCTTCATTTGTTGCTCAGCATCCTCAACTGAACAAAATTCTTTTGTTTTTTTGTCTGTGCCTGACATTGTGGTCTTTCCCCAGCTTCTGTTTGTCTTTTATCCTTTAATCATAGTGATGATTTTATAAAAAGATAAAAGTCAAAACACTGTAAAAGCTTTTTAAATGGGTTTATATGTTCGTCCTGTTTATCCAACTCAACCTTCAGTATGAATCTAACGCAGTCTAAACACGCTGTGTCAAGTAAAAACCATCAAGCGCCCACGTCTGCTTCTGGAGTTCATAGCTGCGTAGTAGTAACTGATGCCTCTGACTGCAAATACGAGTATTACAACAAGCACGTCTTATTTCTGTGACATCTTTACTGTGGAATAAACAGGTCTGACACCGCTGCGCAGCGGCAGCAGCCGGCGTGTTTTAGTTTGAAGGTCACTGTGACCTCACATCTGCTCTATTTGTTAACGCTGCCTGAATGTTCTGATGAGAGATGACCGCTAGTGAAAGCAGGTGTGAATGTGAACAGTTGGTTGAAAAGAGCCCAAACACGATGCAAATAAAACTGTAATATTAGATTTAATGAGAATAAAATGAGCAGTAAATGAGGGTTACCTCACTTCGTTTACATCAGATTATTTCTATGAATGTATCGACACTTGCTGGTTCCAACGTCTGCAGTGGAAAGTGATGCAGTCAGGCCTCAACACGCCTGAAGCACTCGTGGACGAGGGGAAGCACCAGAGCAGGAGGGAAACTCTCCAGCTGTGCAGACACAAAATCAGTCACATTTGACATTTACACCAGAAGTGATCGGTCAGGAAAAGTTCCTGAGGTTCTTGATGAGAACTGACAACAGCGAGAGAGAAATGTCCCAGAGAGGCGGCGCTGGTCTCTCCAAACCCCTGGACGCCACCACGTACTCTCACTTAATATTCTAGTCCCCGCGTTCTGCGTTCCTGGCCCAGCCTGCGACAGCCTGAGGGCCGGGGCTCCACTCCTGCTGCCACGTCCAGGGCGGAGCCAGCGGCGCGTCTACTGGAGCGGCGGCGCCGGCGCCGGCGCAGCCAGCGAGCTCACAAAGCGGCTGTAGTGCTCCGGGTGGAAGCGTTTGTACTCGTTGATTTTCCTCTTGATCTGCTTGGGTGTGTCCTGGTAGTAGTTCTTCTCATCTCTGGCCATCGCCTGCAGAGAGGAGGAAACAGGAAAGTCAGCTCGAAGCTACGAGCCCATCAATATTACATGGTAATAACAGTTCACCCGTCGCCTGCTGCTGATCAGCGACAGTTATTTAGAGGCAAAGTCTGGGGACACAAAAGGATATTTTATTTGTAGTATGAAGGACGACACTGTCTCCTCTCTTGACACAACCCCATTTAAAGCAAGTGTTGGAAATCAATTTGAACACATCTTCTTTCTGACGAGAGGCCGAGCAGCATTCAGTCGCTGCGCTGAGCATAAACACGCTGGCAGCCCTTTGTCTGCTGTGCACTCGCCCGTCTCTTCAATCTAAAGCCATGAGGCAAACACGAAGAGCCAGCAGCTGTGCAGGGAAATCATGGCACTAACACTGCATTTGCTCTTCTGCTCAACAGCTCACTCCTCAAGAAAACCAACCAGCAGATCACAGTCACCATGGAAAACAAAATGAGGCTGAGCACGTTGCAACCAAGGTTGTCACATTAATCCATCACTCGATATTATTGGCCTGTCTTCACAATTCATGTCATCAAGAGAAAAACAAATTGGACAAACCCTGAAATCTGATTAAAATCTAACTTTTGCACTCTCACCATCACCATTTTCAGAGTCCGACTTGAGTTATAATGTGTTAGAACGTCCGAGCCTGGTACCTTGTAGTCGTCGTTGTGTTCTCGGATCATGTACTGAGCGTACTGGATCAGGTCGGAGGACAACGTCTTTGGGACTTGGAGCGGACGACTGGCTTCTTCCTCCAGCTCTGCTCAAAACCACACGAACAAGGAAACATTAGAGCTGGAGACACATTGAGTTTCTTTATCTTAAAAGTCTTCAAAGATTAATTGAACAAAAAAAGGGCCAGTATCTGAAAGTCCCTTTGCAAACCTCATTTACATTTGTAAGAGTAAAAACAGCACACGAACAGGATAAACTGAAGGCTGAAGGTCACAGGTCAGCAGCTACTGGGTCTGTATCACAGCCTGAAGCTAATGTTCCAGATTCCTCACAAAGCTCTTTGTTAAAGGAGATGTTCTTCTGGATTGTATTATAATCATCTGAGACATGACTGAACATAAAGATTAACTAAATCCCAGAATACACAATGGTTCACATGTACGTCACAACTAAAACATGATGCTGCTGGAAGTAACACACCTGCAGCCACGTTTCAAAGCAGCGCACAAACAGGTGAAACACACTCACGGTTCAGAACGTAGGGCTTGGTCACAATGTTGGCCGGAGATTTGGTCTCTGCGTCTTTACTGAGGAGCTGGACATGAACAGACACATCATGATCAGTGCGTGACCCTGTCTGATGTAGCTGGAAAACAAACTGCATCACATGAGAGGAAGCAGAAACAGGAACCGGTCTGTCTGAAGACTGAAAAGCCACCACATCCATTCAGTATTAGAGCATAAAACGCATGCCTCATTTAACACGTTATGACTGGAACCTTTTCAGCTGCATGAAATAAACATCTCATTGCTGAGAAACTGACCCAGTGTCCTTCTGAGTTACACAGAAAACTCTTCCAGGAAGAAAACTGTCCCTGTTATCCACGAAGAACCGTGAACTCACAGCTGGAAGGACCTGGGATCCAGACGCGTTTCTGTGGACTCCTGTCTTCACCCACAGCCCAGAGTTCCACAGGCGGGCGACTTGGTGCCCAACACTCACATTCGTTAGTTGTCTGTGCCTGTGTTCGCTGTGATATACAGGCGACTTTTCCTGCTTACAATAGATGCCAGTTGTTAAAGCCAGTCACAGTCATTATCAGCTGATCTCACTAAGATCGGCCGCAAAATACTTGACTCTGTGTGATGTCATACAGACGGCCGTCTCCAACCTGCAGCCCACACATTGTGGCGCTTTCTTTATGATCTGCTGTGATTTTAATCACACCAGCATCGACAAGTCACTTCCTACATTCACCCAGTTTGTGAGCTGTCCCACCAGAGGTGAGAAGACACTGGACCTGATGTACACTAATGTTTAGGATGTCTACTCTTCCACTGGCCCCCTCCCCCCTCTGGGAAAGTCGGATCACAATTTGATTCATCTGCTGCCACAACACACACCTCAGGTTCAAAGGCAGCCGCCACCATTAAAACCGTTAAAAGGTGGACAGATGACGACCGCGTTGCTCTGCAGAGCGTCTTTGAAGACACTGACTGGGAGGCTCTCTGTGAACCTCATGGGGAGGACATTAATGGACTGACAGACTCAGAGCAGACTCTACCTGCTCAGGAGACTGAGTGTTTTGGAGTGAGGGGCCACTCCTGAAGACCTTCTATGACTCTGGAGGCATCATCATCGTGTACGTGTGGTCTGATGGAGCAGCAGCATCACAGTGATGACAGGAAGAGACTGGACCGGGTCATCAACAAGTCCAGCTCTGTCCTGGGCTGCACTCTGGACACGGTGCAGGAGGTGGTGAAAGGAGGGTCCTGGCTGAACCCACATCCATCCTGGACCAGGACTCACTGTCTGCTCTGGAGCAGCTTCAGTAGCAGACTGATTCATCCTCACTGTGTGAAGGAGAGATATCGCAGATCCTTCCTATCTGCTGCTGTCAGACTGTACAATCAGAACTGTTAACTACCTCCCACTACATTCACTTACCCACTGCATCAGTGGTTATGTAGTAATCACCTCCTTCAATATTTGTGCAAACTCTGTGCATCATTATATAATTATTAAATGTTTACACAATATGCAACAACTTTTCTGAGCAACATTTGTGCAAACCGGTGCAAGATTTAAATTTACACACTGTGCAATAACCCTTCCAATGACCTCATACTCACGCCGCTGTACTGTACTGCGTTGTACTGTGCAAACACAAACTTCAATTCCCACACTGTGAGTGTGTAGATGCGTTAGCATTCTTACTTTAAGCTCCCTACCTCCTTGTGTGTACCTCCAACTGTGACAGTGATCAAAGTGTGGAAAACATTTTCCCTCTGGGATTAATGATGTGTTTTGAATCTTGAAATCTGTCGCCCCCTCCTGACTCAAACAGAAACTACAAGAAATGTAAAAATCCTAGATAATAACTACATTAATGCACTTGAGTCACTGGCGGAATGATGAATTGGTCTTAATGCTGTTTTACGACCTGGAAGAGTTTCAGGTTCTGCCCCTACACATTATTCTCATCCTAACAGGTTTAAACCAAAACATCAGCCGGGACTCACCGTCTGTTTCTTCAACGGCAGAGCGCGATTTGGATCAGCTGTCAGGCCCATCTCCCGAAAGTTCCGGGACAAAGACTTCTTGTTGTCCCAGGCATTTCGGATGTGTTCACTAGGAAACAAGAGACGAGTCGCTGTTTTAGAATAACGCAAAAACACACACTGACGTAAGTATTCGTCTCAGTGAAGGAGTTGATGTTATGAGAAATCACCGCCGCTGGAAGCAGCTCGTGTTTATCTGCACCAAACGGCACCAGGTGTGTACTGAACATGAGGTTCCTGACAACAAACATGCCCCCAGTTCGCTCCCACTGTTGCTAGCTAACATGCTAATCTTACCTTTCTATCCTCGGGTTGTTCTTCTTAATTAGCTTCTTCTTCAGCTTCTTTCGGTCCTGGTTATAGTTGAACTTCTGCCTCATCTTCGACCTCCTGACTTTCACCATTTCTGAAGATTCTACTTTGTTTTCGCAGCTCAGTAAAACGAGCGAGGAAGCACCAACGTGCTGCAGGGTCCGGAAACACGTGTTTGTGTCACATGACCACAGACCACGCCCGTTTTCACCTTTGACCTTTAGTATGCGCACGTCTACAAAAACAAAAGTAGAAATTGAATGACGTTTATACACATGTTTTAAAATGAAAAGCAATTTTACTGACCTATAGCTAGCAGTTTTACAGTTTTTCATTCATGCTGGCTTTAAATCAAACTATTATTATTATTATTATTATTATTTTAATTGTGTATCATGGCACCCAGTACTTCCCAGCTCAGCAGCAAATATTATCAATGACGATCTCCTTTAGAACGTCATCACGCTGCAGTTTTCCTCTAGATGTCAGTATAAGTCAGTAAAACATGATGTTCATTGGTTTGTCTGAGTCCAGACTTTATTAAAGAGGTGGAGTCTGAAAACATCACAGATAATCAGTGAGGGATGAATACTGATCAGCAGCTGTAATGGCACCGCGTGGGCTGCTGCACTCCGTCTCCAGAAGCGGTGGATGAACTTTTAATGCATCACTGGGCTTTCAGTGACCTTTTTCAGGAGAGACGCCTTGGACAAAGAAGCTGGCGTGATTTTTAGTTTAATTACACATTTTTTAGTTCATGGACTTTTATATTTTAAAGAGAGCTCCAGGTAATAATTCAATTGGTAAGATAATCAGTCGATTCCATAGGATTTGTAAATAACAGGAGGATTTTGTACTAAATCTAGTTGGAAGTGTGTTTCAATGTAATCACAGCTGCACAAATCAAAACTGTGACTGGATAATTTGTTCTGTCTTTGGAATTAAAAATAAAGACAGAAGTTACACATATGGTAGATTTCTCTGCAGTATCAACAAAATACAATAACGGTCTCCCTTACTTTGACTCAGTCCTTTACATGATGTGTGACTGATGTAACTACTTTATTAAGTACTTGTACAGTCCAATCCAATCCAATCCAGAACAGAACCTCTGGCATTGACAAGGTTGTGATGCCTCAACCGTACAACGTTTGAGCTGAGCTCAAGCACGGACTGACCCTGACTGACCTGTGGACCTGACGGAGCGGACGGTCTCTGGAAACGCCGTCAGAGTGAGACGTCTGTCGTCTCTATCCTCTGTGTTTCATTAAACAGCTTTCTCGCCACTCTTTCTCTTCCTTCTCTGTGACAGCAGCGTCAGGGCGGAGAGATGGGGGAGGAGGTGGAGGAAGAGGAGGGGAAAGAGGTGAGGAGGGTGCGGACCGGACTGCACCAGCGGAGCGCTGGGAGGAGGTTCTGGACGGAGTGAAGTGAAGTGAAGGCGCCGTAGGGGACCAGGAGCCGGTCATCATGGAGCTGGAGAACATCGTGGCCAACACGGTGCTGCTGAAAGCACGGGAAGGTAAGGATGGAGCCCCGGGCCCGGTTCCGACGGCACCGCAGCGGCGTGTGGAGGCATGCGCCGAATCGGGGACAGGACAGGACGGGTCAGTGCACGTACCTCTGGCCAGCGCTCGAACCTTCTGATTTGAAATCTGAAAGGAGCAGCCGAGAATACGCCACCGTTACCGCGGAGGCTTCGGCGACCGAACTCCGTTCACAAGTTTGTTCGTTGAAAGTTTCAGTTCGTGGTCCGAAGCTCGCGCAGATGCCGCTACCGCCCTAAAACCCTCTGCCGACTTCGGAACAAACCACGCTGAGTTCGGCGTGGGCCCGACTGTGATCGGAGCTCTGCGACACCGACCCGCGCCCGCCTCGTTGACGCGCTCCACCAGTTATAACAGCGGACCGGTTCGGCCACACGTTCTGGGAAGGCTGCTTTGGGCACTTGGGTGTTGGGTTCAGTGACGTATTATCTGTTGGTTTGTGTCGAGTCAAACGCGCGGCGGTCACATCGACCTGTCACGCATTTCCGTGTTGTAGCGAGCGCCGCGTGCAGCCGAACGACACCGCTTCTGCCGCTCCGCGCGCAAGAGCGGCAGATTTCCAAAGAGTTCGGAGACGCGGAGTCCACGAAAAGCCCAGCGGCCCGGAAGCGCCTGCCGCTGGGCTTTTCGTCGGGCTTCCCTCGCTGAGGTTGCAGCATCGTCCTGTCGTTGTGAAACAGGATGTGCAGCGCAGCAGCTGTGCCGCGCTGAGGTTGAGCACGGCTTCCTCTTACTGAGTCCCTGCAGGTGGGCACGTGCGCTGGCCCGCACCAATCACGGCTCAGTCTGCACACTCAGCAGGTAGCGTCGTTTGAGTGGACGTTAAGCGACTGATAACCTGTCAGACGGACACGGGGTGAGTGTGTGATCGCTCAGATCACAGAGTGTCTGCAGTTCAACCCTTGTGCAGCAGAAGTGCCCCTGAGCCAGGCATCACACCTAGCAGCCCTTGACCTCTGACCTGGGAGCCTGGAGCTCGTTAAAGGCGTTAGTCTAGCCCTCGGACAGAGCTCCGGTCATTTGCTAATGTGCAAATGTTACACGTTTAAGTTTGAAGGTGGAGTCAAACAGGCAGCGAGGCCGATGCAAAGTGAAGTGGAACGTGGTTCCATTCAGCCTGAAGGCTGCTTTGCATCAGGACCGTGGCTGCTTCCTGGTCGAACCTACAAGCTGCAGAAGAAGAAAAGCTGAAGAATGCGGTCTGAAAGTCTTTATCAGGTCGGAACAGTTTAGACTCACGAGCTACGACGTCATCTGTAGGGACCCAGTCATTAGACGGGGACTGGGCTCCAGACTGGCATCGCTGGTATGTCACGTATGTTACAGTTATCTGAAGCCGGACCACAACCTTTTCACTGAGCCTCACTGTTTGTTTAAACCAAACTTAAGCCAGATGCTTTGTTTGCAGCTTAAATCCAGTGTTTGGGACCGGATGCTGTCGATCCCCAGAGCTGCATGACCTGCTAATCATTTACTTCACTTCCTGTCAGCTGATCACTTGCAGCACTGCAGCATCAGAGACACTTCTCTGATGCTGCAGGAAGCGTGGTCCAGGAGCTGGAGGATGACGAAGACGAAGATGAAGGCGGCGAAGGTGAAAACAAAGGCGAAAATGAAGACAGCGAAGGCGCAAAAGATGTCGAAAGCGGAGGCGAACCTGTGCTCCGGCGTCTCCTCGCTCATGGACTGTGCTAATGGTTGTTTGGGAAAAGCAGCTGTTTCTCGGGGGTTCAGGAGCTGCTCTGCGTTATTGCGCTACAGTAATTAGTGGAACGGAACAGAAGCGAGCAGCAAAGAAGAAACAAGCAAACGTGGAGAACGCGACAGAGGCTCATCTGATCTGAGCTTTTATTTCAGCCTTGAATCTCGTGCCACTTCCTGTGGGCAGTCACACGCAGGTTCCAGACGAAGCTGTGTGGAGAATGTGTAACTTTGTGAACGTTCTCTGTAGATTCATGAGGAGCAGAACAAACATCTTCCTGTTGGGATCTTTCTCTAAATGGGATTTTTAACACCTGACTGAATTATTGCTGAGCTTCTGTCCTACAAGTGGAACTTGGGGACGATTGCTCTGCTTTTGTGAGCTGGTGACTGGTAACTGATGAATGGTGACTGATGACTGGTGACTGGTGAGTGATGGCTGGTAACTGGTGACTGGTAACTGATTAATGGTGACTGATGACTGGTGACTGGTGAGTGATGGCTGGTAACTGGTGACTGGTAACTGATGAATGGTGACTGGTAACTGGTGACTGGTAACTGATAAATGGTGACTGGTGACTGGTAACTGATGAATGGTGACTGGTAACTGATGAATGGTGACTGATGACTGGTGACTGGTGAGTGATGGCTGGTAACTGGTGACTGGTAACTGATGAATGGTGACTGGTGACTGGTAACTGGTGACTGGTAACTGATAAATGGTGACTGGTGACTGGTAACTGGTGACTGGTAACTGATGAATGGTGACTGGTACCTGGTGACTGGTAACTGGTAACTGATGACTGGTGACTGATGACTGGTGACTGGTAACTAATGACTGGTAACTGGTGACTGATGACTGGTGAGTGATGGCTGGTAACTGGTGACTGGTAACTGGTAACTGATGAATGGTGACTGGTAACTGGTAACTTGTGACTGGTGACTGGTAACTGGTAACTAATGACTGGTAACTGGTGACTGATGAATGATGCCTGGTGAGTGATGGCTGGTAACTGGTGACTGATGAATGATGACTGGTAACTATGGACTGGTGACTGGTAGCTGGTGACTGATGAATGATGACTGGTAACTATGGACTGGTAACTGGTGACTGATGAATGATGACTGGTGAGTGATGGCTGGTAACTGGTGACTGATGAATGATGACTGGTAACTATGGACTGGTGACTGGTAGCTGGTGACTGATGAATGATGACTGGTAACTATGGACTGGTAACTGGTGACTGATGAATGATGACTGGTGAGTGATGGCTGGTAACTGGTGACTGATGACTGGTAACTGGTGACTGATGACTGGTGACTGATGACTGGTAACTGATGACTGGTAACTAATGACTGGTGACTGGTAACTAATGACTGGTGACTGGTAACTGGTGACTGGTAACTGATAAATGGTAACTGGTAACTGATGACTGGTGACTGATGACTGGTGACTGGTAACTAATGACTGGTAACTGGTGACTGGTAGTGCTCTGGTTAAAGCTAAGTTAAAGCACAACGCTAAACGTTCGATGACTGTGGATCCTAGAGTGACATATTCTATTACAGCGATGGGGAAAACGCTCCCTCGGCTTCTGTTGGTTCCTCTCCGTAACTCTTATTTAACATCCATCTTTGTGGCTGGAGGAATCCTGGTGAAGTGAGCGCTGATGCTGATGATACGGTGATGTCTGGAGCCCTGGCTTCATGGAGAGCGTCAGACGGACGCAGCAGTGACCTTTATGACCTGAACGAAGCGCAGATGCAGTAATCAGCCTCGTGTCTCAACTCCTTCCTTCCTTTTGCTGCCATCAGTGAAATGAGGTCGTTTGAGATCCTCACAAACCAAACCACTTGTTCACATTGCATCTATAGCAACAACGTGTCTGCAGATTATTTGAATAGCAAATCCTGAAGCAGGTCGAGGACTTTCTCCACGTCAGGACCGGAGGATTCTCTGCATCCGACTTAACCTTCTGCTGCTGAGAGGCTTCAGCTGCAGTTTGTGTAGAGCTGAATGAAACACAAACCATGAATGAGCCTGACTTCTTCCGGTTCTGTCGGCCCGGCAGCACCTGAATGCATCGTCTTCCACTTCATTGTGTTTTAGAGTTAATTATCTAGAGTAAATCTACTGTAACTCCAACACGAGCTGCTCAGATAAACTGGTAGAATATGACGTCTGTTCTTATCTGTTGAACCTTTTGGTTTTCCTCAACTCGAGCTGCTTCGCGTCACTCGTATGAACAGAACTTGCAGAGACTTGAAGCGTCGTAATGTCAGCAGACGTCATGTTGGCTCTTGTTGTGTTGAATGAAGCTGCACCTGAAACTGCTCTGGCATGTTCCAGGGGCTGGAGCCAGAGTGGAGGTTCCTCTGGTTTGGGTCTGAAGCGTTAACATGGTTCTGACATGGTTCTGACACGGTTCTGACCCAAAGCCACGGAGGAATCCAGCACTGACTGTGGATGTTTGTTCTCTGCTGCGTCTGTAGAATGGGAGCAGGTGAGTGGCAGGTGATGAGTGGCACCAGGCTGACCCTAACCCTAACCCTACGCGGGTTCAGCCTCAGAACTGGAAGAAACTGAACCTGCAGAACAAAGCCGCCCTGAGAGCGGTGACCTTTGCGTAGCTGCCGCGTTGGCGCATTTGAAGCTAACGTTCTTCTTCTTTTCACTGTCCTCGTCTGACGTTAAACACATGAACACGTGCACACACACGAGACGGAACCTGAATAAACGCGGTTTGGCCTCGGTTTTACATCCAGCGGCTTCTTCCACATCCTGGTGCTTTGTCTTAAAGCTGAACCGAGTCATTCTGAACCAAACCGGTTTGTTTTGCAGGAGGCGGCGGGAATCGAAAAGGAAAGAGCAAGAAATGGAAGCAGATGCTGCAATTCCCGCACATAAGTCTGTGTGAGGAGCTGCGACAAAGCACAGGTGAGAGCACAACCCGGCTTTCATCTCACTGACCTACAGTAAAAGCCATGCTTTGATCCACATTCACGCGGCCGTATCCATGGCAACTGTGAGCAGCTCTTCAGCCAATCCTTTAGAGTGACCGGCGCTCCAGCTCATCTGGACCTTTGATTTAAGGTCTGGATGAGAAGAACCACACTGACGGAACTTCCTTTTCTCGTTCTCGTTCTCTCAACTTGTTCCTTCTGTTGCGACCTGCTGATTCAGGAACCTTCATATTGCGTTGGCTCTTGTCACTGAGAACCCTGTTCTCTGGATTTTTCGTAGTCCAAAGCCTGTGCAGTGCAGGCGGCGCTGGTGGAGTCCAGGAATAGTTGCACACTGGGCTCCAGACAAAGCTCCCACCCTCTGCAGTGTCAGTGAATGCAACCCCGCTTCAAGCAGCTCCAGCTTCTATTCCTTTCTCTGTACCTGACAGAAACCAAGCTGCTCCCACAGTTTCCACGTGTGGAGCAGCACCGAACCATGTCATCAGACTCGGAATGGGTTTAGGAGGAATCTGCTTGTGCTTCTGTGTGTGACGATGGGCGGTGACGCGAGGCACAGACACGATGTGTGTTACTGAAATGAAACCACCATCTTCTCAGAGCCTCTGCCTTCACACAGGAAGTGAAGCTCCGTCCATCAGATGCTCGTGTTGCTGTCATGGCCGTCAGCGTTCACAGCAAACACAGGAGGGAGGCTGTTGGGTTAATGCAGCTGCAGCCGCTGGATCCGACCCGAAGCCTGTCTGAGCAGCAGCGCTGCCTCCAGGTGCTCCTCACCTTCAGCCTGGATGTTGCAATGAGCTGCTCTGGTTACAAACGGAGCAAACACCCTCTGAGTTTCCACAAAAACAGGTTTTGGAGACAAGTGATTCAGAGACTGAACCTCCTCGTGCACCGGGTTCCTGAATCACTGCAGTGCTTCGCGTCTGCTGTGGATTCAGCTCCTTTCAGGAGACCAGTAAATGCTGGAGCCAACGTTAGCTAACTGCAGCTAGCTGTTAGCTCACGGCAGCTAACGTTAGCTCACGGCAGCTAGCCGTTAGTTCACGGCAGCTAACGTTAGCTCACGGCAGCTAACGTTAGCTCACGGCAGCTAGCGTCTCCTTTTAACGCTCATTTCTCTGCTGTAACTCTTCCACTAACGCCTCCTTTAGTTTCTCTGGATTCAGCTTTTTGTAGCTGAAAAAGGAGCATCTCACTGAGCAAACGGCCCATTCAGCACTGGTTGATCTGGGCCTTCGTGCAGAAGGTACTGAAGGAGAAGATGGCTGATCGGCCTGAAGCGCAGATCAAAGCGCGATAACTCTGACTGGTGGAAAAAAAGAATCGCGCACAAATGTCTCCACGGAGGAAACTGTGGCTGTGTGGAAAGAGGAAGCAGGCTGCACCTCTGATGCCTCCACAGATGCTGCTGATGTCCGTCTGTCTGTCGCATTCAGACAGACGGACATCAGCAGGTTCAGGCTTAAAGGCTCGTTATCTCTGACTCTGCATCAGGAAACGACAATTGTTCTGCTCCATTTTCGCAGCCGTGCACAGATTGTGGTCGCCTGCGTCGTCTCAGAGCGGCAGGAAGTCGCGCTCGGTGACGCAGGCGCTGAGTGCTCAGAGGAGGAGGATCCCGCAGGGTTCTGCCCCGGCCCGTTCTGGGACAGAGCGGCTCCACTTGACGGCCATGAAAGCGGCGCCGCTCCTTTGTTTGTCTGTTTCCGCTGGGATCCGCATCCACACAGTTCTGCCGTGACCTTGTGAACCGCACACAGGCCCTTTGTTTCCCCTTGTTCGTGCCTTTAATTACATTATTAACAGCTGCTCAGCTGCGGACGGTGAGGCCGCTCCTCAGCTCCGCCAGCCGGTCCAGCTCGACGTGAAGCGGTGCCGGTCATCTGGTTAATTTGCTGAACCGCAGTTCTGATCCGTTTACTGGAGGACAGAGGTCGCTGAAGGTCTCCACGTCCCGATGGCTGCAAATCAGTGGAGCTGAGTTTAGTCGTACTGGGAAGCAGAAGGGTTCTGTTCCCGTTGGACCGGGTCAGAGTAAACGCTGGGCTCGGGTGAGAAAGGTGGTGAACCATGTGACACCAGCTGAAAACCACCCACATTCATGAAGCCCGTCTTCCCATTCACAGCGTCAGCACTGACGCGACGAGCTCTGACTCTGTGTTTGAATCATTGGACCAACAGCTTTTAAACAAGTTGTGGACTTTCACATCCTGATTTAGTTCTGATCAGACGGATCAGGAGCTCCCTGCTGAGCCAAAGCATTCTGCACGTCAAATGAAGCTGCATGAGTCTGATACAACACGCGCTGAGAGGAAAACAAGGTTCACCGCTGACACCCAGTAAGTAAAAGAGCAGCTCAGCGATGATGCGAGTGGGAGGAAGTCCTGAGAAACACGCTGCCGTCGACTTCCTCGTTTGTCAGAAAGAGGCTGCGCTTCACTCGTCTCCTCGTCTGCAGTCGAGAACCGCATCACCGCAAACCGTGCACAGCGCTCACATGCAGCTTCGCCGACCTCAGCTTGAAATCAGAACACGTGTAACCTGCTCCTTCTGTCTTGTGTGAATAGAAAAGCTGCAGGTGAACGTTCAGTCATAAATTAAGATCCATTCATTCTGCTTTATTCGCATCGTCTTTGCTTCATGGACAAACCACCTTCAAACCTGTCCTTCCTGCAAAGACTCATGGGAAACTCGGCCAGTGAACTGGTTTCAGATCAGTAGTCAAATACCTACAGAACCCATCCATCCATCCATCCATCCATCCATCCATCCATCCATCCATCCATCCATCCATCCATCCATCCATCCATCCATCCATCCATCCATCCATCCATCCATCTGTCAGCCCCTCCATCCATCCATCCATCCATCCATCTGTCAGCCCCTCCATCCATCCATCCATCCATCCATCCATCCATCCATCCATCCATCCATCCATCCATCCATCCATCCATCTGTCAGCCCCTCCATCCATCCATCCATCCATCCATCCATCCATCCATCCATCCATCCATCTGTCAGCCCCTCCATCCATCCATCCATCCATCTGTCAGCCCCTCCATCCATCCATCCATCCATCCATCCATCCATCCATCCATCCATCTGTCAGCCCCTCCATCCATCCATCCATCCATCCATCCATCCATCCATCCATCCATCCATCCATCCATCCATCCATCTGTCAGCCCCTCCATCCATCCATCCATCCATCCATCCATCCATCCATCTGTCAGCCCCTCCATCCATACATCCATCCAACCCTTTATCCGGGTCCGGGTTGCAGCAGTCTGAGCAAAGAGCTCCAGACTTCCCTCTCTCCGGAGGTCTCACTTCCTGCAGGTCTTCCGGTGGGACGTGGGCGCTCCCAGGCCCCTCCAGGTGGTAGAACGCTAACTGCAGAACACCTATCACTTCTCTTCCCCGTGTTCTCTGCTAATCTGTCCCCGACTTCACACCTGCTGCCGCGTTCCTGAGCTCAGCGTCCTGCTCCGAGACTGCGCCTGCAGGAAATTCACTGCACAAGAAGAGTGAAGGGTGTCCGACGCTGCTTTCAGGGTTCCACACTGCCGGTTCCGACCCGTCACAGCGGCTTCATTTCTCTCCATGTTTCTACCACTCTACAGTTAAAACGGAACATTGCTAAAAGGTTAACGTCAGAACCACTCGGCTTCACGTCAGGCACGGCTGCTCACAGCTTTGCAGGTGAGTGTCGGACGTCCCTGCTTTGCATTTACAGGTGCAGCGCAGCAACAAAGAGCGCCGTCACTGCACCAGAGCGCCGCTTTGCATCCGAGAGCTGAAACACCGAGGGCCAAAGACAGAAGAACAGAACACAACAGTGAACTTGGCTTCGGCTGCTCGTTCCAGTGTCGGAGAGAGGCCGACGCCGGACCCGGCGCTGCTCGTGTCATTGTTGGGTCCATGTACAGAACGGCGTGTTCTGCACCATCCTGGGATCCTTTCATTATGTCAGAAGGTCCAGTGATCCACAGAACCAACAGTCGATGCAGACACTCACTGTAATCGTGGTAATTAGTTGTCTTGCTCCGTGGTGGGGTTTGTACCGTGCTGCCTCTTGGTGACTCACTCTGTTGTTCCTGCTTCGACGTCATTCACCGCCTGGGTCCATGTAGGAGGAACTGGGCCGACCCGGAGGCAGATGCAGGTGCCCCGGTCGGTGCAGCCTCATTTAGTGGAGCCACTGTTCCTGTAGGAACCCAGGATGGGAGCTCCGAGGTCCGTCACAGGTTGACGGATCCGCTCTGACACGGAGCAACATGTGATTGTGTTTGTTCTGAGCTCGACGTCAGCCCGTCACACTGCTCGTATCACAGGCACAAACCAGTGCAAGGAAGTGGAGCCTGGGTCCAGACGCCACATCTCATTCAAACACGGCCGGTCGTCACTTATTGCTTCTTTGAGCACAGACTCTCGCTGCTTCTCTCACAACAAAAAACTAAAACATTTGTTTGTGCGCAAAACGTCCTGTGCTGCTTTGCATCCACTAAAGAAACACATGCAAATCCACATGCCCTTTGTTTTGTACTGAAGCACAGTTGAAGCAGGTGACGGACTTATGGCAGAGGTGACAGACCATTATCGGATAGGTGATATAAGGTTAATGGACAGGTGACAGAGGGTTAATGGACTGGTAAAAGAAACAAAGCAAACAAAGCAGTTTACTTGGTTTTAGTTAAACCAACTGGTTTTAATCTTTAAATAAATGTGTTTTTCTTTAGTCAAAGTAGATGTCTGACATCTACATAGAATAGTGTTTCCATTTCAGGATCTGTGTAACTTGTGTAATGTATTTGGAACCTGAGCTGGAAAATGAAACGTCTTCCTGGAGTTATTATTGCAGATCAATGCAAATGTTATGTTGAGTGGGTGGAGCAGCAGCAGCAGTGTAGCCTCCGTCGCTACGTGAGCAGCGGGTCTGACAGTGATGGTGCTTCAACTCGCTGGGCTGATGATGTGGACCTGTGGCCGTCATCACAGGTTCTGGTTCCTCTCAGCCCGTTTGGAGGCTGACTTGAATTTGCTTTGAAAGTGAAAAAAAGGCAGGTTCCGTCGAAGGCTAACAAAGGTCAGCCAGGTAAAGAGGCTAACGTCGGCTAACATAGGTAGCATAGGCTAACAAGCGATAATATTCAGTCCATTCTAGGTCAGGACCTCGTGTACGTCACGCCAACGGACTCATCTGAGCTCCAGAACAAATGAACCTCCCAGTAAAGAACAAGGCGCTGACCTGGCGGATCCTCGGCCTCCAGCTTCCCTTTACTCACGTCCGCCACAGTCACTGCTGCTTCCTTCCTCTGCTCTTTTCTAACTGTTCTGTGTATTTCATGTCTTGTGTTTGGGTTCAGTGTTCAGCGTGACCGCAGCAGTGAAGCTTTCAGAGTAAAAGTCTTCCTCTTTACATGAGACAGGGTGAAAACCTGGGTCAGTAACGTGCGTGGCCTTGGCTTTGTCTCCGCAGAGAAAGACTACAGCAGCCTGTGTGAGCGGCAGCCCATCGGACGGCTGCTGTTCCGACAGTTCTGTGAGACCCGGCCCGAGCTGAGGTGCTGTGTCAAGTTCCTGGATGCTGTGGTAAGAAGAGCCCGTGTGTGCGTGCGTGTACGGCCTGGTTCCTGTTTTAACACAGTGTCGCTTGCATAAGATCATGCTCTGGGGTAAAAATGTCAATCTGATACGAAACTGACGAAAGTCCTCAGGCTTTAGAGAACCTTTGGAGAACCTGTAGAGAACCTGAATATGCTGTCCACCTCATTCATCGGTACCTGAACGCCTCATCAGCCTTTGCTCTGCTCACGTCCGTCCTGACCCAAATGCTCAGAGGACGAGTCGGCCTCTAGAGGAGCCTGTACTTCACCTCTACACCAGCGTCTGTTCACAGACCACACGGGTTCTTTAGATCAATGGAGGTTTGTTGTTGTCCTGCAGCGCCGTCTGTGCAGGAGCTCCCTCTGTGCACGGCTGCTTCCCTGAAAGCTCTTTTTCAGGTGCTGGATCTCCTGTTGGGTTCTCGCAGATCAGGACGTGAACCTTCACGCGCTTGTCGGCCGATCCGTCTCCGTGACGACTGGCTGTGCTCACTGGAGGAATGTTTTGTTGTTTGGACGTGTGTGGTCTCACAGAAGCTGTAGGTAACCATGGTTACCAGAACGCGGCGGCGGCGTGACGAGCCCCACCCCCGCTCGGTGCTGTTCAGGCCTAGTGGTGGAACAGGCTGAACCGAGCCTCTGGGTGATGGGCCGAGGCTGAGCAGCCCGGTGCCCTGGTCCGATGGGTCGGTGTCGTTCCGTACCAACACACGGAAGGTTTGTCAGCTGATTCCCATTCAGATGGGCTCCAGTCTGACCCGTGGAACCATTATGTTCTCCTCTGCTTCCTGTCTCCTCTCTGAGATGGAGATGGAAAATGAGATTCGAGCCGTCTCTGCTGTCACTTAGCGTCCGTTTACAGAGGAAGCACTTTGGAGTTTTCCAGTCATGCTCGTTTCACTGCACATCATTCACATTTGATGGGGATGCGAGGAAGAGCAGATACGATCAATGGCAGATCTGCTGTAAGCGGAGCCGACACCAGAGAGCGACCCGGACCAGAGCCGCTCGGTTCCACCGTGGTTCCAGCGAGTTGAAAAGCCTCAGTGTGATGAACGTTAATATTTCATCAGGGGACGGACGCACATGCACGCACGCATGCGCACGCACATGCACATACACACACGCAGACAACACACACACACAACGCACGCACGCAACGCACACACACATGCATGTACACACGCACACATGCACGAACGCACACATGCACACACATGCACATACACACACACACAATGCACACACGCATGCACACGCACACAACACACACACATGCGCACACACACACAACACACACATGCACACGCACGCACGCAGACACACCCACACATGCGCACGCACACACAGACACACACATGCACACACACGCAAAACACACACACACGCACGCACATACACACGCACACAACACACACACACACACACACACAAGCTGCTGTGATGAAACCAGCATCTGTTGTGAAAGCACTCGAAGCGTTTCGAAACCGCACTGACTTTTCTGTCGGTGATGCTGTAGCTGTGGATACGGGTTTAACGCAGCTTCATGTCTTATTTACTTTCCTCTTATCGAGCAGAGAAGTTAAATTTGACCACACAAAGAAAAGTGTTGTCATGTTTTTTGTTGACTTGTGTGCGTTAACCTTCTGGATGTGTCCTCAGGCCGAGTACGAGGTGACGCCTGATGAGAAGAGGAAGGAGGGCGGACAGGAGCTCATCAACAAGTTCTTCAACCCAAAGGTACCAGCACGTTCTGGCCTCAGACCGAGCTGCTTCCACATCACGAGGCTCAGAGGGAACCGCTCCCATGATGGAGATGCAAATAACCAGACTCACAAAGACCGCTGAATGACTACACAAACACTGAGCGGGCAGTGCACGTGCTGCTCCATCCTGCTTCCCTCAGGGACCACCCGCTTCGGATGTTATCAGCCATTACGAATGGGCTGATCAGAACTTATCAGCGCATTAGAATGGGCCAGTAGGTGCCTGCTCTGCCTCCTCGCGAACAGCTAACAGCTAGCTAAGTTGCTATGTTAAGCAGCTTTAGAGGTTATTGTGGTTAGGGTTAGGGCTGGATAACGGGTGGGGGGGTTCAGGTTACAGTTAGCTAACACAACACCGCTAGCTACTTGCTAAGTTATGCTCGCTAATAAATCAAAATCCAAAACTTCGATCTTCCCGTCGGAACAACAACCGCTCAACAGCGCCCCTACTGACTCTGCTGGTTAAATCATCCGAGCCGTGATCAACCTTACGGATCATTGACAACGATCTACCGCACCTATTCACCACTGCCAGCAGGTAGATGGGCACCTACCAGCTCATACGTATGGGCTGATAACCACTGATAATGACCATTGAATGGCGTGATAACGTCCGAAGCCGCTCCAGGGACTCACCGTCTCTTCTAGCCCTGACGTTGTCCTTGTCTCTGCAGTCTGAAGACCACGTGCCTGAGGTGGAGGAGGCCATGATGGCCCAGTGCACAGAGAAGCTGCAGCAGGAGGCCTGTAAGGAGCTGTTCAAGGACTGCACCAAGTAAGGTCACAGCCACTCGCTGAGCTGGGTTACGACAGGTCACCTCCATCAGAACCAGCGCCGATGGGAGGAAAATTGCTGCTCACATTTGTCTGTGAGCTGCTTGTTCCACCGTTAAGAATTGAACCACTTCATCAAACATGTGGCACAGGGCAAACGCCTGAACTGTCGCGCTCAGGATCTGGTGAGTCACAAGGGTCCAACAGATGAGTCATGAGTCACTGCGGCTTCACTTCAGGAGGCGCTGGTGTAAAAGTCAGTGAATTTACTGTTGGTAAATCTGTAACAAGGCTTTCATTCAGGTTCACAATCACACTAAACGCTTGCACATACGATGAATTAGAATTCATACAGAGACACGTCAGCACGGCGCCTGCGAAAGGATCGCACAAAGTCATGAAGACCAAACGCCCTGAAAGGCTTTTGCGTTTTTTGTATTTGTTTGCAGTATTTCTAAGTTATAATATTTGTACTTATAAAACTGCATTATTGTTTTGGGCCAAAATGGTTCAAATCCCCCAGAATCGCTGCCAGTTGTAATAACCTTCAGCCTCGTGACGCTAAAGGCTGTTTATGAGCTGAACCGGCCAGAAATGACCCACGAGCTTCAGGTCTCAGTTTTGTAACCACTTATAGCTCCAGCATTTCCCAAATGAGGAAGTTCACTGTGTGACAACTGACCGAGGTTTTCATATCATACTGGTTATAAATATAAAATATTGGATATTATGTTAATGTGACACAGGTGTTTTTCATTCAAGACTAAGAAAATAAGCTAAACCTTTGAGCAGAAGAGAGGTTCGGGGTGGAGGAAGACCCACGGATCTAATGAGGAAGAGTCTCATCCCATAAACTCAAGCATTGTGTAACATCCTCTAACGGTTCTGCTCGTGTTTGTTGCGTCAGGCAGCTCAACAACAAGCTGCTTCTGCTGGATGCAGCGCCAAGCTTGTTTTCCTGAACCCGGTCTAAAACCTCAAAAGTGAACTAAGTCTCAGACGCCGCAGTAACTTTAGTCTCATTTCTGCACGTTTGCCTTCGCTGCTCATGTTCTTCCAGTTGTTTGGGCGGTGACGTGGCGGCCTCTCTTTTCCAGATTGATCCACGACTACCTGAGCATGGCGCCCTTCGCCGACTACCTCGACAGCATGTACTACAACAGGTTCCTCCAGTGGAAATGGCTGGAGAGGTAACGTGAAGGTTCTTCTCTGCTTCCTCCTCTAACGTACACGCCTCTTCACACACAAACGCACCACTTCAAAGCTGCCTGGAGCTGCTTCACGGTGGTTCTGTCAGACTTAGACTCCACCACAGGACCAGTAGCAACATGCACGAGTTGCTTCACTCCTTCCTCACGAGGGCGAGAATCAAAGGCCAGAAAAGGCTAATAGATTGGTTAAGTTTCAGCAGGAGGTGCAGCAGGTAATTCAGGTTCCAGTCTGGTTCCAGTCAGAGCAGCCTGTGGGAATGGGCTCTGCCCTGATCACTGGGCCTGGGTGACGGCCCGGCTTTGGTTCTGCCCCGCGCTCACATGCACCTTTACTCACAGACCAACAGGCCGCGCTGGAAGCTTCCTGACTCCAGCTATAAAAGCTCGTCATTGGATTCAGAGCCACAGAGTAATGGGCCCATCAGCCAGAGGTTCTAGCTGGGTCGGGCCTTCACGTCGGGTCACCGAGGTCACAAGGACACAGCATCTGCTTCTTAACCTCCGACTGGACATTTGTCTGCGATGAACCTTGGAACCTGCTGTTTCTTTAACCTAGAGCGATTCAGCTGCTGTTTGTTCTTTCACTCCTCGGCGCGGAGCCTGTACAGATTTCTGGTTTAATCGCTGGAATGAGGAGGTTTCATGCAGTTTCCACTCAGCTGCAGGAACAGGGACAGCAGCATCTGTGTTTATGAGCCGGTAAGTGGATCGGTCCGACGGGAGCAGGAACCGACCCGCTGGTGTTTGTGATGAATCCTCCTGGTGTCGCTTTTAGAGGCGTCAGCCACTGTCACGTGGCGTTTTCACATTCATTCTCATTACTTTATTTGTTCTCTTCACAAGCATTTAGTCACATTGGCACTGTTTAATAATTGATTTAAAGTCATAATCTACCTTACTTTTACTGATGATATGCTAACGTGATGTTAATTTAACCACAGCTCCATGTTCTGTTAATGTGTTCTGTTTCCTTCAGATCTTTACTGTTTGGATGCTAAATTATTGAAGCCTTGGACATGTCATAGTTTTAATAATGACTTCCTCCGTCCAACAGGCAACCGGTGACAAAGAATACCTTCAGGCAGTACAGAGTTCTGGGCAAAGGAGGCTTTGGAGAGGTGGGCACGAAATGTTATAAATGAATATTCAATCAGATCGGCTTGTGAAACTTCATCACTGTTCAGCTCCAGGTCACTTCCTGTTTTGACTGCTGATCATTAGTTGATCATTAGATCCGTAGTTACTGTAGGTTTCGTCTCAGTGACCTCTAGTGGCCTTTAGAATGAAAGCAGGATGAGCACAGAGTCCACCTCCTCCTCTCCGTCTCAACAACCTCAAACAGTGGCCTGGTCCAGTTCAGACTGGGTTCATCGTCACAAAGCGCTGGCTGGACGGCCGCCGGCCCAGTCTCCTGGTCCTGTAGCCGAGGCGAACCAAGCGTGGCGCCGTTGAGCCACGAGGCTGAGGAGCCGCCGGCCTCCGAGCTCCCGCTGGCTCCGGTCCAACCACTGCTCTGGGAGCTGGACTCCATCGGATTCGCTGTTTGCTGGTGTTTAATGGTGACTCGGGTGTTCGTCCGGGCGTTGCGTATCTCTTCTGGCCGCTGTCATGTTACTCACAGCTGAAGCGAGTCTCACCGCGGCTCCTTTAAAGGGGGATTTCACCCCTTCCACCACTGAATAACGTCTCTGTGCTGCAGCTCGGCCGATGAGAAAAGACCTTTGATAGAGATTTTAGAACAGTTTTAATGGACGCACATCACATGACATCACATTAGCAACATGTGAATCAACGCTGCCTCTCGCTGGAAACAGGGATTTTTCTTACCAAATATTAGAAGTGGATCACGAGCGTCTGCCTTAAGAGGCTCTTTGATGTCGTGTGTACGTCATGTGCTCCTGATTGTTGCCGTCTGAATAGAAAGCTGTGATGTGAAGGCTTTACGATGACTAGGTGACGATTAGAGGCAGTTTATCTGACTGAGAAGCTGCTTTCAGCCCATAGATCCAGGTTGGGCCGATTCAGAGGCCCGAAGCTGCAGCAGCAGAACCAGGCTCTGGGTCGGGTTCTGGGGTGAACGCTCTGCTTGGCTCGTCTGCAGGTGTGTGCTTGTCAGGTACGAGCCACGGGGAAGATGTACGCCTGCAAGAAGCTGGAGAAGAAGCGCATAAAGAAGAGGAAGGGCGAGTCCATGGCCCTGAACGAGAAGCAGATTCTGGAGAAGGTCAACAGCAGATTTGTGGTAGGTTCTTCAGCTTATTGTCGGTTCGGTGCAGAATCAGATCGGCTTGTGAAACAGATGGGTTTTGGATCCATTTCAGCACAAACTGCTTCCAGTGCCATTAGCTTGGTGTGCGCTTCTGATTTGGACTCTGCAGGTCAGCTTAGCGTACGCCTACGAGACGAAGGACGCCTTGTGCCTGGTGCTGACGCTCATGAATGGAGGAGACCTGAAGTTTCACATCTACCACATGGGCGAAGCCGGCTTCGACGAGCGGAGAGCCGTGTTCTACACCGCAGAGATCTGCTGCGGCCTGGAGGACCTGCACCGAGAACGGATCGTCTACCGGTGGGTGAGCCCTGGACCTGAGCTGCTTCATGGCCTCGGTTCTGCCTCTGACTCTGACTCTGACTCTGACTCGTCTCTGTCTGCGACTCACAGGGACCTGAAGCCAGAGAACATCCTGCTGGACGACCACGGTCAGTAGCAGCAGCTCATCTGTGTCTGTAGCGCGAAGCCAGAGGTGGATGAGCAGCATCCTCCCATTCACAATGAAGCGTTTCACTGCGGACAAGAACCAATGTCCAAATTGATTGTTAGCATCAACGAGTTGCATGCAGTGAAACAAATGTCCTTTACATCAACAGCGGCGGCTGATTTAGTTTGAATAAAAGCACAAAGTGCTTTAAGCTTTTTTAAGAGCCTCGTGGTGAGGGTGCGTTTCTGTGGGGAGACACTAGGGGGAGCTCTAATCGCAGCCCTGAAACCCAGACACCGGAGGCCGCAGCCGATGCAGGCTCTGCATGTGACCTCCACGCGTCTGCAGGATGTCAATGTGACTCATGGTGTGTGTGCTTTAAGGCCACATCAGGATATCGGACCTGGGTCTAGCAGTTCACGTGCCAGAGGGACAGACCATCAAGGGACGTGTGGGGACAGTGGGATACATGGGTGAGTGACCTCTGGGTGACGAGTTCAGACCTCCAGCTCAAACCATTGCTCACTCCACCCGTCCTGCAGCTCCGGAGGTGGTGAAAAACGAGCGCTACACCTTCAGCCCCGACTGGTGGGCGCTGGGCTGCCTGCTGTATGAGATGATCGAAGGCCAGTCGCCCTTCCAGCAGAGGAAGAAGAAGATCAAGCGGGAGGAGGTGGAGCGGCTGGTGAGGGAGGTGGAGGAGGACTACTCCAGCACGTTCTCCGAGGACGCCAAGTCCCTCTGCAAAATGGTGGGTGGGTGCCGTCTGCGCAGCCCAGGGTCCCACACTTCCAGACCACACCTGTGCTTACTCTTCCTGCAGCTTCTGGCCAAGGAGCCCACAGAGCGGCTGGGCTGCCAGGGCGGAGGAGCCTCCGAGGTCAAAGCGCATCCCATCTTCCGCTCAATAAACTTCAAACGCCTGGAGGCAGGAATGCTGCAGACGCCCTTCATCCCCGACGTAAGTAGGAACCAGGATGTGCAGGTTCAGGACGCTCAGAACAGCCTGATGAAGCAGTGCCGGTGTTTCCTGTCCCACAGCCTCAGGCCATCTACTGTAAAGATGTGCTGGACATCGAGCAGTTCTCCACAGTTAAGGGTGTGGAGCTGGAGCCCAAAGACGAGTACTTCTACAGCAAGGTGTCCACGGGCAGCGTTCCCATCCCCTGGCAGCATGAGGTGGGCGCCAGCACGAGGCCGAGGCTCCATCCACACGTCCACCAGTAAAGAGCTGTGACCTTCTCTCCTGCAGATGATCGAGACGGACTGTTTTGCAGAACTCAACGTGTTCTACCAGGACGGTGCCGTTCCTCCGGACCTGGACTGGAGGGGGCAGCCGTCCCCTCCGCCCAAGCAGGGCCTCCTGCAGCGGCTCTTTGGCAGACAGGTTGGTGGAACCGTTCTCCGTGAGAACCACGTGAGAATGTTCATTTATTTAGTGTTTTAGTCCTACATCAACTTTTCTAAATAAATTAAAAAGTTATATAATTAAAAGGAAAAAAATAGGAACATGGAAACTAAAAAAAAAGAAGTGTTAGTTTCTTTGATCGCTCAAAAGCACAACTTTTACTCCTGATGTTTTACTTTCCTGAGACTTTGTAGCATTTGATTGACAACTTTCTTTTACATTGCGTTAGTTAGTTCCTCACTGAATGTCTCCCTCTACAGGACTGTTGTGGTAACTGCAGTGACAGTGACGATGAGCCCACCAGGCTGTGACACACACACACACACACACACACACACACACACACACACACACACACGCTCATGTGTTTACAACTTTTGCACATTTATATTTGTAATCTCTGAATGTCAGAATGTATATTTTTAGCCTCGTCCTGATGTTTAATGTTATTTAAAACAGTCTCGTTCCGTCACAACGACGAACATGAGATGAGGTTTGTTGGTTGTTGCACTTCTGGTCCGAGGATGACTTCGAGTTCAGACATTCCACTGTTACCGATGCGGACACTGAGCAGCTGCTCTGGAACAAGCACCTGCTGTAAAAGTGCCTTGCTTGTGGGCACAAGGGCAGCGGTTACTGACGGAAGACTGAGCGTTCCCTGATTTGCAGGGAATCAAACCAGAGAACTGTGACCACTTCGCTTCTCCTGCTTCCATTTCCCTCCTGCCTTTGTTTTCTCAGACTTAATGGATTCATGATTTGGAGCCGTTCTGTCGACGTCTGCTGATGTTTTTATAACAATAATACGAATTTTTTATGAACTCCTTGGAACAGTTGATTTGTTACTTGATCGCAGCTTCAGTTCCTGCTGTCGTCTCTTGCTGTGACTGTAAATGTGACTGTTGTTGGTGTTTGTGCCTCTGGTTTCTTTGACTGAATTGAGCCACTGTAACCAGGTAACAAAGGGCACATTAACGTAGTGACGGGTCGGAGACAGAAGTTCACGAACCCTCAACAACCTGAACGGAACCTTGGCTCATTAAGATGAACTGCAGGCTGTCGGAGCCCAGCGAAGCGGCCACAGGAGGAACTGAAGCCTCCCTTAAAACCTGCATCCGAGCCTGAAGCTGGTCCGAAGCGCCTCAGCTGCTGCTGCTGAAGTCTGTGGCTTCACTTTGTAGAGCCTCTGTTTTTAGCTGTTGAACTGAAATACCTCTGACTGTAGCTAGGTTCTCTGTTTGGACTGAAGACGGCGACAGAAGCTCTCACTTTAGATTCACTCTGACTTTGGCTGTAGCGAGCGTCAAACGCTGGTCTTTACACTGTTTCTACGCTGTAGCAGGAATAAAGTCTACACAGACCACTCTTCACCGCTGTTCACTTGTGATTTGCTTGTACTTGTACACGTCCCGATGTTGGATGTTGATGTCACCACAACCACAGCCCACAGAACGTGGACTGAATCTATAACAGCAGCGTCGCTGGTGAAACCAAAGCAGACAAACAAAAGGCTACGAAGGGAAACGCGACGGTGGCATTTTTACACCTCAATATTAAACTGGAAACAAAGTAATCACCCAAAGCTCCAGCTTTAACGGAGGGTGTGATGAAGCTCCAGAGCTTTTTAAGGCCCTGAAAAGGTCACTTGTCTGTTAAAGGTCCAAGGGAAGTGAGACCTGGAAGCGTTGCTCAGTGCTCCTGTAATTCATGGTTATATTTTTACACTGGGGGCAGAAATGACAACTGTCACAGCTGCAGCTACACTAATTACATTGTCCATTGGCAGCACTGCTGTCAACATTTCCTCATCTGTCCTCCATCTTCCACAGTAACCTTGGCAACCGGGGGGGGGGGGGTAAATGATATAATATAACGTAAGTAGACACACGCCAACGCACATGTAGAGCTCATGGACTGCGCTGCTTCGATGAACAGGTGAAGAGAACGAAGCAGATATGAAGCATCTGAGGCTTAAACTGATGGAAAAGATCCTGAGGACAATGTTAAAGAGGAAAAGCAGAGGTAGAACAGCTGGAAGCAGGCCAGGGGTCAGGAAGCAGAAGCAGGGGGCGGGGCAGGGGCGTGGCCAGTGTACATGAGCACAGGCGGGGAAGTGGGCGTGGTCAGTGTACAGGAGCATATGCAGGGGCGGGACAGGGGGCGTGGTCAGTGTACAGGAGCACAGGCAGTGGGCGTGGCCATCGTAAAGAGCTTGGACGGGGTGGTGGGCGTGGCCAGTGTACATGAGCATGGTCGGGGCCACCGTATAGGAGCATATGCAGGGGCGGGACAGGGGGCGTGATCAGTGTACAGGGGCATATGCAGTGGGCGTGGTCAGTGTACAGGGGCATATGCGGGGGGCGGGGCAGGGGCGTGGCCACAGTAAGTGACACGTGAGAGCTGGGACATGAAGCGCCGCTGTGCTGCTCACTGATGCTGACACACTGAGCAGGGAAGTCCCACAAAGGGCTTCAGTGTTCGGACGTGTGTCGCGTCTGGATCGGACGTCATCCAGTCACACTTTGTGTCTCACCCACACTCTGATCGTCACTCAGCGCCGCCGCCGCTTCGCTTTTTGTGGTCCTGTCTCTCTGGGGCGGATCCCACGCTTGGCTTCCACTCTGGCATTGTCCATTTAGTGTCCTCCTCCCATGCGTCTTTGACTCATTCACACTTGACTCCAAACACTCAGATCCAGGGCATTAGTCAGCTGAAACAAATGCATCTCCACTTCTCTGCTTTACGGATTCTCTCCATCACTGACCACGCTCTAAAAGCAGAGTTTGCACAGAACGTTTAGAGGAAACGCAGCCGTAGTCAGAATCTACATCCACGAGCAGAACCCAGATGTCCCTACGTCTCTCTAATCTGTGAGATGCCGCAGGGCCCGGTGCCGCATGGACCGGTGCCGCATGGACTCGCAGGGCTCTGTGCCGCATGGACCGGTGCCGCATGGACCGGTGCCGCATGGACTCGCAGGGCTCTGTGCCGCATGGACCGGTGCCGCATGGACCGGTGCCGCATGGACCGGTGCCGCATGGACTCGCAGGGCTCTGTGCCGCATGGACTCGCAGGGCTCTGTGCCGCAGGGCCCGGTGCCGCATGGACCGGTGCCGCATGGACCGGTGCCGCATGGACTGCCGCATGGACTCGCAGGCTCTGTGCCGCATGGACCGGTGCCGCATGGACCGGTGCCGCATGGACTCGCAGGGCTCTGTGCCGCATGGACCCGTCGAGGGTCGCGCTTGTGCCGGATCTGCGTTTTCTCCAGTGTTGGTCCCCCGTGACTTTGCGTGGCAGCCTGTTGGTTTTAGAAAACACGTGTTTTTGAAACCAGAAAAAGTTATTGTGTTTTAATTTAAGGGCTGATTCTATGTGATGTTGACTCAATAACTGACGGAGGCCAAACCAGCGTTGCTTCTCTGAAGGTGTTGCAGGTTCCACGTCTCCTGGATCAGACAGATCTCATTCTTCACTGGCAGGTTTTCACTCAGCATCAAACTGTGTTCACACGGGTCTCTGTGTTTTTAAAGGATATTTAATACACTCCTGGTAGCAGCGGCAATGACCTGCACTGCCCACAGTCCCCAGCAAGTGCAGCAAAGCCTCATGGGAGCTGAGGCGAGCCGTCACCCAGGAGAAGCACGTGCTTCATTATTCCCAGCGGCTGCGTTAAAGCATTAACTCCACGCTGTTGCAAAGGACGTTTCATCATTTCACCGTCAGCCTTAATCAGCTTTACTTAATTAGTAGTTAATTAGATGAAGCAGTTTCCTCATTTCCTTTATTAACAACCTGAACGGAACCAGGAGCTGCTCCATGGAAGCAGTGATGTGGAGCAGGTTGTTAACTCTTGCTTTTACATCCCAGACAAAGAGAGTTGGAAAATGAAAGGTGTGATTCTTACTCCGTGAGGGAGTAACGGCCCCTTCACCAGACACTGGTCATATTGGTCATAGCTTCACTTCCTGCACATCTGCTGTCTTTCCATTTTCTCTCTAAATGGAAACAGACTTGAATTAAAACCAATGCAGATGCTCCACGTGGCACAAACGCCGCTGGTTAAACAGTTAAACAGTCAGTGAGCTAATGTCACCACGCTGCCAAAGCAGAAAGCAGTAGATCTAGACGTGAAACAATGTGACCAGGTGACTGTGGCAGAGTCACAGGTGGAAATGCCCTGATTCAGGAGGAAAACAGGAAGTGGGCGTGGACATTGTCTGGGGGCGTGGCCAAGGTGAGAGGATAAACCTAGGCCATAAAAACAAGCTCAGGCTGAGACTGTGGCACTGGTAAAATTTGGGTTTAACAAAACTAATAGAACTGAGAACGTGTGAGCTGTCAGATGAAAACGTATCTTTACTTCCATTTCAGGCTTTGATGTCTCTTCCTACACTGTAATGACTGAGTAATTGAATCTCTGTTCTGAGTAAAAAGCTGTGATTTTCCACTTATGCATTTACTGGAAGCTGTGGAGCCGCTCCCTGCGAAGCTGCGTTTACCTCAGACCTCCTCAGCCCGACGTGCAGCAGGCGGCTGGGTTTCCCCGCTGAGAGCAGGAAACAGGAAGCCAAAGAGGGCAATCAGCCCTTCGGCGTCTCATCAACATGCAAATGAGCTGCTCTCAGCTCTGAAAAGCCAGAAAAACAAGACATTGATGAAAATCTATCCTCCAACACTGAGAACTGATGAGAACGATATGGGACAATTTAGTCATAGCAGCATCGTCCTGCTCAAGGAAAGAACCTCCTCAGTCAGAGCTGAGGCTGAGGTCACATGTTGACGGTCCGTTTTGCAGGATTGTAGGTTGGAAAATAAAGTGAACTAAAGTTTGGATGAATCAGTTTCTGGCAGTGAAGGAGACACAGTGATTCAGCAGGAAACACACATGAAGCCCAGCAGCAGGTTAGCAGCGCCGTCGAGCTCCTCATTTCCACATACTAAATGCTTGTGAACGCTTCACAGCTCTTTATGTAATAGCTTTTGTTAGTCCCTCGCTTTCACAAAGAGGTGTTGTCATAGCGATGTGATCAGCTGTGATGATGCTGTAGGGCGAGAATGAGAAGGAGGCAGATCTGCTGCGAAGGTGAGAGGGAACCAAAACAATGGAAAAGAGGCCATTGAATTTACTTGACAGTCAGACCAAGAGAGGCCATCATCATCATCATCATCATCGTCATCATCAGCAGTAGCATCATCGTCATCATCATCATCATCGTCATTAGCAGCAGCATCATCATCGTCATCATCAGCAGTAGCATCATCGTCATCACCATCATCATCGACATCATCATCTTCGGCATCAGCATCATCATAGTCATCAGCAGCAGCATCATCATCATCATCATCATCATCACAGCTGCTGAAGAACCTGTGTGAGGGCATTTTTGACTTCAGTCTCGGTTTTGATGTCAGATAATCACATTCATCAGCTTCTTGTGTTTTTTGTGCTGTTTTTCTTAGATGATTTCTTGAGTCTGATCTGTGAAGCTCTCAGCTTCCATCAAAGCTCCGCTCAGAGAGTCACAGAAAACCAGAGTGCACTTGGTTTCAACATCTGGACACAGCTGAGGACTGAGGTCGGCCTCCTGCTCAGCGTGATTTGAATTCAGGCTAATGAGGAAGCTTCACCGTTTGCAAGTCAAATGAGCTGCAGGTGGAGCGAGCTCGGGTCCAGGACTGGACGAGGCGTCTCTCTCTCTCTCTCTCTCTCTCTCTCTCTCTCTCTCTCTCTCTCTCTCTCTCTTCTGATGGAGCATCTGATCTGTTCTCGGCACTGAATGACTGTACAGGCTTTTTCAGACTTCTGCTCTTTTACCTGAACCGTGCTGAATATTCATGACCTCATTAGAAGTCATGTATATTTGATGCGTGAGGTTCTGCAGACTGATCAGATGGATGGATAACAGGTCATGATGAATGGCAGAGCTGGTTCTATTCCACCAGATCTGAGATCAGCTGTTGACTCCCAGCTCTCCTTCCTTGACTTCGCACCTTGACCACGTCCCGCCCCGGTCTCTGTCTCTCTGCTGATTGGCCTCCTCCTCATCCGGACACACAGGTTGGCGGCGCGTCACGAATCCTTCTGCTCCTCTGCGATGACAGAGGAAGGAGGGACTGAGAGGGGGAGAGAGGGGGGGGGGCGGTGGAGGGAGGAGCCACGCTGTCAAGGTGAAGCGTAAACCCTCTTTTTATTTGGCGCTGCGGCCAAACACGACGCGCTGCTCCTGCCGGCGTCGCTCAGGAGGAGAGGGGAGAGAGAGGGGGGGGAGAGGAGCGAGGGGCGGAGATCCTGCGCGCTCCTCGCACCGCGGAGGAACGCGTCTTCGAGTCGCGTGTGATTCATGATCTTTTTTCTAACTTCCTCGGACGCAGACTCTGCGGCGCGTCGCGTCGCGTCGCGTGGAGCCGCTGGAGGTGAGTTTCCATCTTAATGACGTTCAGACTGAGGAAATAAGCGAAACGTCGTCTGAGGGCTTTTATTACCTGTCGTCACCTTATCTCTGCGCGTCCGCTTAAAATATTAATCTGCGCGCTCTGCCGCTGCCTGTTGGATGAAGTCCTGCGCGGAGGGAGTTAAAGACGAGGCTTTTGTGAAAACAGCAGTGCGTCTGAGAGGTTGCGTAACGCAGACACGATCAGCAGCCTGCGTTCGGAACCGCAGATGGACGGAAAACTAGGCAGTTTAATGATGCACTGAAACAAAATACAACACACGGAACACGCACAGAGGCTCCAGCAAGAGTTAAGAAGAAGTTTCCAAAGGGAAGTCAGTGTTTTCAAAAGATGCTGCACCTGCGTGTGTGAGAACAGAGCTCAAAGATATTCAATTCCAACTTCAACTGATGGAAGGACTCAGAGCTGCAGGAAAAGCTCTGTGTTAAGATGCGTGGCAGCTGTGGACAGATGTGCAGCCTGGAGCCGCCTTCAACCAAACCCAGAACCCTGAGATCAGCAGCTTCGTTTCCTGCGTCTTCGGGTCTGAGACCTGGTGCGTTCAAGGAACGGAAGCTGTTCCTGTGTTTTCCTGATATGTTTGATTCAAACAGCAGGTGTGTGTTCAGTCATGGACACGTGGGTGAAGGGCGCGTGGGGGCGCGTTGGCCGTAAACAAAGCCCGTTTCTGCCGGTGATCCCGACCCACGGCAGCGCAGCTTTAGAACCTGGGCTCTGGGATCATGTGATGCTCTCTGACGTTCCCCTCTTCTCTGTGCGTTTCTAGAGTGTCGTTCCTCTGCCACAGAACCTCCAGTCTCTGCAGAACAACGTTCTGCCTCCGAACCAAAATGAGGCGTCTGCAGTGTTGTTATGAGACCAGAGGAGCCTTTACAGAACCGGGTGGATTGTTGGAAGGAGCATTTAAATGGACGAAGCTGCAGGAAGGCGCCGTGTGTGGAGGTCCGAGGAGCAGCCGCCACCGGAAACCTGGATTCTAAGGAGCTTTTTAAACGCTCCAAGCTGATTCATTTCACCCACGAGATTTTTAGGCTTCTGTATTTCTTCAATGTGACTTTCCAGCACAAATATTGAACATTCTTTCTTAAAATCGTCCTCTTTCTTTTCTCGATTCAGCTGGACAGAAATGCCTTTTCACCTTTGAACTTTCCTGACATGTTGGTTGAGCTTCGCCCTCAAACAGGAAGCTGCTGCACCGAGCGGTGACGTCTTAAATTCCGCGCGGCTCTTCAGGGTTATGTTCTTGTGAATCTCCACCCGAGCGAGCTCTTGGCCGTCGCTCATGCTGCCAGTTTTGGCTTTTTGATCAGCGAGAGCCGCTTCTCCTGCGCTGCCGCCTCAGATCCCCTCGCTGAGCGGCACCATGGTGATGTCCCAGGGCACCTACACCTTCCTGGCGTGTTTCGCGGGCTTCTGGCTGATCTGGGCCCTGGTGGTCCTGCTCTGCTGCTTCTGCAGCTTTCTGCAGCGCCGGCTGAAGCGTCGGCGTGAGGAGAGGCTGCGGGAGCAGTGTCTGCGGAGCGTGGAAATGGAGCCGCTCAGCTGCCAACCCGCAGGGTTCCCGCCCGCACCGCCACCTCCATCGCTGCCCAGGGAGCCGGCTCAGCCCAACGTGTCGCCGCTGCTTCCGGTGCAGGTTCCGCATCCCATGCCCCAAGCAGCCTGGGTCAGCATGCCAGGTAAGGCTTCGATCTGGGCTCAGGGCGACACACTGTGTGCGTGGCATGTAAAAACACAAACACACAATGTTAGCAAACACCACGTCCACGTCTCTGAACCGGGTGCATTCATCAGTCGGTCACTTCAAACCAACCACCGCAGGGCGTGTCGAGCAGAACGTCGTTTCTAGGTTCATGAGCTGAGACGCACAGGAGGAGAATCTGTTGTGTTCCCCGGTTCCGGGCCGTGTCGCGGCGCCTGCTGGGCTGCGTTCCGCAGCGGGCGTCATGGCGACAGCAGCGAGCGACGGCTGCTGCAGCAGAAGCCGGACGCTTCAGTGGAAGTGAGGGATCACAGTGGCTTTGTTTCCTGGCAGCTTCTCCAGCTCCAGTCAACATGGTGACGGTGTTCTAGATTGCTCCAGCACGGAGGCGCCGGCCCACCGGGCTCAGCAGGTTCTAAAAACCAGGGTCAAGCTGCTGTTGTTGCTCAAAGACTGATGGAAATGTGATTACGTGATCGCATTTAGTGGCGTTTGTGTCAAGACGTCAGAGGAATCCAAGCGACGGTGGACGAGAGCGTGCTTTAAGTGGAGGCGGAGGAGGAGCACGAGCTGCTGCTGGGGACGGTTAACGAGCCGAGACGGCCGTAAAGGCCGAAACAAAGACTGCTGCAGTCTGGGCCACAGAGCAGCCTGATGAAGAGGCCTCGGTCTCCAGGCAGCAGCAGAGCTCAAAGACAGGCGGCTGCTGAGGAGCCCAGAGCGACGCGAGCCTGGACGGAGACGTGTTTACAGCTCCTGGTTGCAGCATCAGGTCCGGCGGATGCTACGAGCCCAGAACCTCCCACCGCTCAGCGCCGGGGAGGACTCCTCCTCAGCAGCGCTGCTGTAGACAGGAAACGGGCCGCCTGCCCGTCCAGTCAGAGGTGGTTGAGCTCGGTGGGAACAGACCACCGGCTGCTGCTGGAACACTAATAGTAATGATCAGGAGCTGTGGTGACGACAGCAGCTCAGTTTTCTGCTACTTTAGCTTGGATTCGACTTTTGTAGCTAAACAGAGCGAGTGGAGCCGCTTCGGACGTTATCACACCATTCAATGGTCATGATCAGTGGTTATCAGCCCATACGTATGAGCCGGTAGGTGCCCATCTACCTGCTGGCAGCGGTGAATAGGTGCAGTAGGTCGCCGTCATCGATCCGTAAGGTTGATCACGGCACGGATGATTTAACCAGCAGAGTCAGTAGGGGCGCTGTTGAGCAGTTGTTGTTCAGACGGGAGGATCGAAGTTTTGGATTTATTAGCGAGCATAATTTAGCAAGTAGCTAGCGGTATTGTGTTAGCTAACTGTAACCTGAACCCCCCACCCGTTATCCAGCCCTAACCCTAACCACAATAACCTCTAAAGCTGCTGAACGTAGCAACTTAGCTAGCTGTTAGCTGTTAGCGAGTAGGTAGAGCAGGCACCCAATGGCCCGTACGAATGCACTGATAAGTTCTGATCAGCCCATTCGTTATGGCTGATAACATCCGAAGCGAGTTCCGAGTCCAGGACTTTCCGACTGCGTCTGGGCCACTAACGTGCTTTACACAGCAGTCCTGTGCTTTCAGCCCAGAGCTCGTCCGTTTCAGCAGCAGTGTGCTTTCAAGGCGTCCTTCCTCAACTGGCCGACGTGTTAGAGGAGATATTGATCCGACTCTGAGCAGAAAATAGATGCTGCCTCCAGATCCTCCATCGACTCCACAGACCTGCTCTCCTCCTCTTCTCGCTCGGAGGAGCTGCAGGTGTTTCTGTCAGTGGGTGTGTAGGAAGCTGTTTAAAGACGAGTCACAGAGTCTGTGATTGTGAAGAAGCTAAATGTGAAAACGCAGTCGCTGGTTCTGTGGGTGAACAGACGTGGATGAGTCATCGAGCTTCAGTCAAATGAATGATTTACACATCAATAAAAGCCTCATTTTCAGATCACGTTGCAGAAGCTGTGACACACAATGCACTGCTTCCATGTAAGCACCACTACCAGGTGAATGTAGAAAACCTCCACACGGTTCTGGTTCTGGTGTCAGCGCTGCTGCTGGGCTTTCAGTAGGACTAACTGCTCCTGCTCTTTTTCCAGACACAGACTTGTTTGGGAAGCCGCCGTGCTATGAGGAGGCCGTGCTGATGGAGGATCCTCCCCCGCCCTACAGCGAGGTTCTGGCCGACCCCCGAGGGGGAACCTACTTGAAGCCCGGCCCGCTGCGAGCAGCGCCGCCCCCTCGCAGGGAACACCAGGACCCGGCTCCCATGCTTACGTCCGAGACCAGCAAGCCTCCGGCCATGAGCGTGTTCCCGGACCGCGGCTA